>NC_086452.1:16143624-16321124 GCF_028390025.1 Pseudophryne corroboree
GGCTATGCAGACGCATGCCCTAGTCTGCAATTGCGGCGGGGCTACATGCCTGAGTCTTCAATCGCGGGAAGGGGGGTGTGCAAAATGCGGCAGTCTGCAATCGGGGGTCGGCAACAAGCGGGAGTCCACAATCGCAGGGGGGGAGGGAGTGCGTGCGTCATGCCTTAGTCCGCATTCGCTAGGGGGAGGGGGGAGGGGATCTTGCCCAATTTTGCAAACACGGTGAGAGGGGTTGCGGGCATCATGCCCAAGTCTGCAATCGTGGAGGGGGGGGGCTGTGTGTGGGCATCATGCCCAAGTCCGCAATTGTGGGGGGAGGGAGTGCGGGCTTCATGCCATAGTCCGCAATCGCTAGGGATGGGGGGTACAGACATCATGCCTGAGTCCACAATCACAGTCCGCAAACATGGGTAGAGGGGGTGCGGGCATCATGCCCGAGTCTGCAAACGTGTAGGGGGGGGGGGAAGGGGACCGAGTCTGCAATCGCGGGTGGGGGGATGCGGGCATCATGCCCGTGTCCGCGATCGCGGGAGGGGGGTGCGCGGGCATCATGCCTGTGTCCGCGATCGCGGGAGGAGGGTGCGGGCATCATGCCCGTGTCCGCGATCGCAGGTTAGAGGAGCTGCCGGTGCGGGCATCATGCCTGAGTACGCGATCGCGGGAGGGGGGTGGGGGCATCATGCCGTGTCCGCGATCGCGGGTTAGAGGAGGTGCCGAGTCCGCGGGTAAGGGGTACGGACACCAGAGTGTTGTCATGGAGCGGGGCAGGAATATGCAAGTTGGGGGGGGGGGGGGCGGACAGATTTCAGAGAGTCTGAGAGGAACTTCCAGTCAGTCAGACAGTGCTATAAAAACTATATAAAAAGAGCAGGCTTATCACCCGATTGGTCACACAGTCACTCACGTTATACACAGTGGAGTGGCGGCTCAGCTGATAACAATTGGGCGGCCATCTCTTAAGGAAGAGGTCGTCGGGAGGAGCTCGTAACCGAGGGAATAATAAAGAAAGCATTTTCTCATTGGCACTGCAGCGTGTGTGGTACCGCCCTCCAGTGGCCTACGCCCATAGGCAGCTGCCTAAAGCTGCCTAGTGGTAGCGCCGGCCCTGGGTGCAGTGCGTGCTGTGCAAATGGGCCCCTGACTCCAGGGGGCCCCACACCATATATGCATCCGTTTCTTGCCTGCGCAGTACAGAAGATGTGTTCATGCCCCTAGTGCTCAGACTCAACAGCGCCGCTGCCCCGGGTTGTATAATTACTACATTGGTTAGAAAATACTAGAGATGTGCGCCGGATCATTTTTGCTTGTTTTTGATTTGGTTCTTCTAATTCATCATCCATTTTTTTCTTTTTGTTTAGCCTAAACGTCATGACTGGTTTTTGTTTTTGTTTTGTATTTTATTTTTTTAAATGTCAAAAAAAAAGCTAAAATCACATTTTGTTCCTAGAGTATAATTAACCTCAATAACAGTAATTTCCAGTCAATTTTGACCATCTCACAGCTCACATTATTGTTTCATCCAGTTTAGGCCAAAGGCTGGTTGGTTACTAAGCAACAGAGTAGAGGCTGAAAGGGGGCGTGGTCATGGGGGCCGCGATTAGGCCACGCCCCCACTTTGCTGTTTGGTCTCTCACTCTGTGGCCGTCTCTCTGCTACAGCTCTCCTGGAGGTAAAATTGGCGGGAGGGGAGGGTGGAGGATGTGTGTGTGTGTATGTGTGGTGTGACCGGAGGTGACAGGCTGTGTGTGTGGTGTGACTGGAGGTGACAGGCTGTGTGTGTGTGTGTGTGTGTGTGTGTGTGTGTGTGTGTGTGTGTGTGTGTGTGTGGTGTGACTGTAGGTGACAGGCTGTGTGTGTGTGGTGTGACTGGAGGTGACAGGCTGTGTGTGTGTGTGTGTGTGTGTGTGTGTGTGTGTGTGTGTGTGTGTGTGTGTGTGTGTGTGTGGTGTTACTGGAGGTGACAGGCTGTGTGTGTGTGGTGTGACTGGAGGTGACAGGGTGTGTGTGTGTGTGTGTGTGTGTGTATGTGTGTGTGTGTGGTGTGACTGGAGGTGACAGGCTGTGTGTGTGTGTGTGTGTGTGTGTGTGTGGTGTGACTGGAGGTGACAGGCTGTGTGTGTGTGTGTGGTGTGACTGGAGGTGACAGGCTGTGTGTGTGTGTGTGTGTGTGTGTGTGTGTGTGTGTGTGTGGTGTGACTGTAGGTGACAGGCTGTGTGTGTGTGGTGTGACTGGAGGTGACAGGCTGTGTGTGTGTGTGTGTGTGTGTGTGTGTGTGTGTGGTGTGACTGTAGGTGACAGGCTGTGTGTGTGTGTGGTGTGACTGGAGGTGACAGGCTGTGTGTGTGTGTGTGTGTGTGTGTGTGTGTGTGTGTGTGTGTGTGGTGTGACTGGAGGTGACAGGCTGTGTGTGTGTGTGGTGTGACTGGAGGTGACAGGCTGTGTGTGTGTGTGTGTGTGTGTGTGTGTGTGTGTGTGTGTGGTGTGACTGGAGGTGACAGGCTGTGTGTGTGTGTGTGTGTGTGTGTGTGTGTGTGTGTGTGTGGTGTGACTGGAGGTGACAGGCTGTGTGTGTGTGGTGTGACTGGAGGTGACAGGCTGTGTGTGTGTGTGTGTGTGTGTGTGTGTGTGTGTGTGTGTGTGTGTGTGTGTGTGTGTGTGGTGTGACTGGAGGTGACAGGCTGTGTGTGTGTGTGGTGTGACGAGGTGACAGGCTGTGTGTGTGTGGTGTGACTGGAGGTGACAGGCTGTGTGTGAGTGTGTGTAGGGACTGTCTGCTATAAGGAGAGCGAAATGACTGCATAGGAATAGAGAGAGTTAAACCTCCTGTGAGGGGTGGACCTAACTGTGAGGAAAAGTACAGCCCATGGTAGAGAGGGGAGGGTTCAGTATATATAGGGACTGCTAGGCCAGCTTGGTCTCTCTTGCTGCTGAATTGCCTCTGGTGAGTGCTGCATTGCAGAGTCACTAGAATTTTTGCTAGTTTATTACTTTAGCATTGCACTGTGTTCTCTTTTGCCACCCCACTTCCATTCCACACTCTGCTTGAGATGGCCGCCTCTCGCCCCCGCTGTGCCACCGGGACCCCAGCTCGCTACCGCTCATCAGGCGGTGGGGCTGGGCCCGAGGATGGGCTGGCTGGCACTGCTGCCGGCTACCCGTCTTCCGGGGCCGGCGCGGGTGCCAGTGCGGCGGTGGCTTGGCGGACTCGGTCCTCCTTGCCACTGGTTTCCGGTCCGGTATTACCGGCCGGGCGCGGGCGGCGGGGAGGGCTGGGGGCACAGGCAAGATGCCCGGAGGTGGCCGGGCATCGGCCCTCACCTCCGGGTGCAGAGTTTGCGGCTCTGGTGCTGGGTTCGGGTGCCCGCGGGCGCGCGCATGCGCGCCAAGTTGGGCGGCCGACGGAGGCTTCCGGTTCGTCTCCCCTCTCTTCCCCCTTGTCGCGGCCGCGAGGTGGTGCCGGGCGAGGGGGGCGGACGGCGGCGGCGAGTCGGACGAGGCCTGTCGCGGGGTCTCGTCCGACGGTCCTCTCAGCTGGGCCCAGGGGTGGAGGGATAGTGGCGGGAAGCGGCAGGCCGCGCGCACGCCCGCGCTCTCAGCAGGTGGCACCGTTCGCGCACGTGTGCGCGCAGCGGCGCCACTGGTGTCCTCATCTCCCCTGCTGCCTCCCTTGCTGCCGGAGTCCGGCGGGGAGCGGCGGCGGGGGGGACGTGCCGGGGGCGAGCAAGGCAGCATGGAGTCCCGCCGAGGCGCCCTCCCTGCGGCAGGAGCAGCGCTAGCGAGGGACAGCAGGCACAAGTTGGGGTTGGTGACTGGTGGGGGACCGCGCCGCTTGTGGTCAGGGGCGCCAGCAGTTCCCCGGCTGGCCAGTAGGAGCTTCGGCCATCGAGCCCCCTGTTGGCGCCTGCCGGGCACCGGGCAGGGAGGCGCGCGCCGGCATCTGCGGGGGCCCCCCGCGAGTGCCGGCAGTGACTTTTGGGGAGGTCAGGACCCCTCCGGAGAGTTGGCGTCGGCCCTGTCGACGGTGGTGGCGGCATTGGGCCCGCTGGCCGCTGCCGCATCCCCGGGGGCGGCAAGCGCATCCGGGGCGCGGCCGGGGTCGGCGGCTCAGCGAATTGCTTGCGCTTGCCGTGATCTGGGGGCGGCCGCGGCGCAGCTGGGATACCGTCCCGTGCGGGATGAGCGGGGGCGCAAGGTGGGGACACATTCGCCCCAGAGTGCTAGGCATGCGCCCCGAGTGGTTTCTGTGTCCTTTGCTCCGTCTTCTTCTTCAGGTAATCGCAGTGAAGTTGAGGTGGTTGGGAGCGACGAGGAGGATTTCGCAGCTTCCACACCGGAGGATTCCCAGTCCGAGCAGTCGACAGTATCAGGTGAGGTTGAGCAGTCGGCGTCTGGCTCCAGCACGTGCTCCAGTTCTCTCAGTTCTTCCTCCTCTTCTTCCCTGTCGTCGCCGGCGTCCGAAGTCAGTAGCACAACTAGGGCAAAAAAGCGCGCAACAAAATACGCCAAGAGGGCGGCGGGGCAGCAGGAGAGGCAGAAGAGACGTAAGCGGCTTAGCGAGGACGCTCGCAGGGCCAAGAAGCGCCGCGATTTGCCTGGGTACACGGCCGTGCTGCGGGGGTTGCGGGATAGCTGCCGTAGGAAGATCTGCAGGGGCGATTAGGTTGATATGTTCGTCCTGACGAAGGACACAAAGAAGGACTATAAGTCAGCGGCAGCTAAGAAGGGCATCGGGGCTGAGGCTTTCCGTACTTTCGACAACTGGCTGGCCGGTTTTTGCGTCTTTGCGGCTTGTTACCTAGAAGATAGGCCTGACGAACATATGAACGTCATTAGGTACCTGCACATCGTCAGGCATCGAATGGCGGATGTATGACGAGAAATTCCGGGAGAAACAGGACTGCTTGCAGGTGATTGACTTTGGTTGCAAGGACGTGGAAGTCTGGCTCCAGGTCACCCGGACTTCTCAACCCGCTAGGGAGCCCCGGAATCCGGGGGCGGACGGGCACCGCGCAGGGTCGTCCGCCCAAGGGACCGGCGCGGATGGCGGATCGGGCAAGACAGGTCGATTGGCCGTCCGTGGGGGGGGGGGGGGGGGGCGCCGCGAAAGGGAAGTGCTTCGCATTTAACAATGCGTCCTGTTCCTTCGGCAAGCAGTGTCGGTTTCGACATTTGTGCTTGCAATGTGGCGGCTCCCACCCAGCCTCTAACTGTTTTAAAGGCAGTCGCCAGGGTGCGCGGGGTAAGCAAAGTTACGCAAGACCCGGCGCGAGCGGGAGCGCTCCGCAGGGCACCAACGCCAATTAATTTGGATGCAATGGCCAAATGGTTGGATTGGTATCCAAATAGTGCAGACGCTCAGTTTTTGTTTCAGGGTTTTCAGTTTGGTTTTCACTTGCCTGTTGCGAGCGAGGTATCGGTCCGGGCTCACCGGAACCTCCAGGCTGCTCGCGCCTTGCTGTCGGTTCTGCGAGAGAAAGTTGATAAGGAGTTACGGCTGGGTAGGATGGAGGGACCGTTTAGCTCACCCCCGGTGGATTACTTGGTCATCTCCCCAGTGGGGGTAGTTCCCAAGAAGACTCCAGGTGCTTTTCGGCTTATTCAGCATCTTTCTTACCCGTCGGGGTCATCGGTCAACGGCGCGATACCACCGGCTCATTGCTCGGTGGTGTACCAGTCGTTTGATGAGGCGCTAGAGTTGGTCCGTAGTTACGGCCCTGGGGCCCTGATGTCTAAGATCGATGTGGAATCCGCGTTTCGGTTGCTACCGTTGCATCCGGACTCATTCCGTTTTATGGGTTTTCGGATCGGAGCGGAGTATTTCATCGACAAATGTTTGCCGATGGGATGTTCCGTTTCCTGCTCGTTTTTTGAACGTTTTAGCACATTTTTACATTGGTGCGTGGAGTCTTCGTCAGGGGGTCATGGAGTTGCACATTACCTCGATGACTTCCTGTGTGTGGGACCGGCGAATTCGCCACGCTGCGGCGACTTGCTGTTCAGCATCCGAGCTCTGTTTTTTCACTTTGGCGTTCCTGTGGCCGAGGATAAAACGGAGGGGCCGGTTTCCTGTTTGTCATTCTTGGGGATCGAAATCGACACGGTAGCGGGATCGTGTCGCCTGCCTCAGGCCAAGGTTCCGAAGCTCCGCGAAGCTATCTGCCAGTTCGTTAGGTCGCGCAAAGTCACGCTGCGGCAGGCGCAGTCCTTGCTGGGCCTTTTGAACTTTGCTTGTCGGGTAATCCCGATGGGCAGGGTTTTCTGCCAGAAGCTGGAGAGGGCGACAGCGGGGTGTGCCAGGCCGCATCATTTCATCCGCTTGTCCTCCGAGATTAAGAGGGATTTGGCCGTATGGGCCTCGTTCCTGGGGGACTTCAACGGGGTGCGTATCTGGCAGGCCCCAACGGTCGACAGCGCTCGGCTGCAGCTGTTTACCGACGCGGCAGGTTCCTCTGGGTTCGGTTGCTACCTTGAGGGATCTTGGTGTTTGGCCTCGTGGCCGGAGGAATGGCATCGCGAGGGTTTTACTAAGGACCTTTTGCTGCTGGAGCTTTTCCCCATTATGGTGGCGCTGGAGGTTTGGGGCGATCGTCTGGCTCATCGCAGCATCTTGTTTAGATGTGACAATCTGGGCGTGGTGCATGCGATCAATAACCAGAGGGCGAAGTCGCTGGTGGTCCTGAGGGTGCTGGGGCGGTTGCAGCTGACATGCTTGCGTGAGAATGTATGGTTCCGCGCGCAGCATGTGCCTGGGCTGGAGAACGGAATTGCCGACGCGTTGTCCCGAGGTCAGTGGGAGAGATTTAGTTTGTTGGCACCCGAGGCCGATGAGCAGGGGTTTCAATGTCCCGGTTATGTCTGGCAGGTGATCGGGCCGGACTGGAGGGTCTAGCGATGCGGTCAGTGGCTCCGAACACGCTCAAGGCTTACGGACAAGCTTGGATCAGCTACTCGCCGCTGCTGGCAGCGGGGGTCTGGAGTTCTTTTGCGATTTTTTGCCTGACTTGACGGACTGAATTCTAATCTACAATTCGGCTGATCAGTTCTAATCAAAGTCCCTCAGCAGGTTTCTACGCTTTCACCTCCAGCTGGGTTCTTACATGTTTTTTCCCTTTTTATACCCCCCCCCCCCCGTTTATTTTCCTTATATTATTTTGATTTTTTTCCGTTGTGTGTTTATGTTCTGCTTCAATTGGCTGGAAGCTTGTGCAGATCGGCTAGGCCGTGACTTCTGCAAGACACGAAAACCCCATTTTTTCTTTTGGCAGATCCTTCAGGTTAATGCGTTTAATAAACTCTGCTTTAGATCCTTATTAACCGATTTTGTACCCCTTTCCTTCTCTTCAGGTTGGGTAGAAGATGATTTGGCAATCTGGGTGGTTGGCCACTTTTATGTGTACTGGGCAGCCAGGTTTTTGGCCTCGGAGGGGGCACAGATGTTTCCTAGGGCTCATGGCGTTCGTTGGCTTGGTTGGCGGGGGATGATGTGGAAAGATCTGAAGAGTAGATTGGTCAGTCAGGTCAGCGAGCATGGAGTCTCTAGGGTGCTGGTTGTCCATTTAGGTGGCAACGACCTGGGGAAGAGGACATCTTTGGAGCTGCGGTGGGCCATGATGAAGGATCTGGCCAGTGTGGCCGCAGCATGGACCAATTGTGTCTTGGTGTTCTCTATGATGGTGCCAAGGTTGAGTTGGCGAGGTGTGGCGGACGGTCACCTGATTGATGAGGCCAGGCAAAAGATGAATGGGGCGGTGGCGAAGTGGGTGTTGGCCCACGGAGGCAAAGTGGTTCGCCACCTTAGGATTCGGTTTCGTGACAGTCACCTTTTTCGGCCTGATGGTGTGCATCTGTCCAAGGAGGGGATGATGCTTTTCCTGGAGGATGTGTTTCTGGTGCTGCAGGAGTTAGGTTGAGGGTATGGTGGCGGTGCGAAGACTCTGGGGAGGAGTCTTTCGCTGTTGGTGGAAAAGAACGGCAGGTTGTAGTTTGTCTTGCTAGTTGCAGTGATTTACAGTTTTGGTGTGGTTTAGGTGCACTCACCTCCATTGACTTTTAAGGCCGCTTGACCACCCGTCCGGGGGCAGCGTCATCACCCATCAGGGTGGGTAGTCACCGTGGGGGTCTGAGTCGGGCACCTATTACCTATTTTATAGTTTGTGTTAAATTAGGATCGTTTGGAAATTTAATGTTTTGAGGTTATCGTCAGTTGATATATAGCCGTTCTTTTTTCTGCCACCATATGCCGGCTGAATCGGCATGTTAACTAAAATTTTCATTTTACAGGTTTTCTAATGGTTAGGGTACAATAAATAGCTAACAATTTTCTGCCAAATTCAAGTCTCTGTGTCATTATTTCTTGGTATTAAAGGTACTGAATGCTTTACTTTTGAATAAGGGGTCCACACATTATCATTAGGAGGTTTAGGAGAGCGAAATGACTGCATAGGAATAGAGAGAGTTAAACCTCCTGTGAGGGGTGGACCTAACTGTGAGGAAAAGTACAGCCCATGGTAGAGAAGGGAGGGTTCAGTATATATAGGGACTGCTAGGCCAGCTTGGTCTCTCTTGCTGATGAATTCCCTTCCTGCCCTCCCTCCCTGTTTGGTAGAGGTTCTGGCACGGAGTGCCTTGGCTTTGAATTGTTAGTGTGGTTTTATCGTTGGCTATTTGTTGGCGGAAAAGAACGGCAGGTTGTGGTTTTCTTGTTAGTTGCAGTGATTTACAGTTTTGGTGTGGTTTAGGTGCACTCACCTCCATTGACTTTTAAGGCCACTTGACCACCCGTCCGGGGGCAGCGTCATCACCCATCAGGGTGGGTAGTCACCGTGGGGGTCTGAGTCAGGCACCTATTACCTATTTTATAGTTTGTGTTAAATTAGGATCGTTTGGAAATTTAATGTTTTAAGGTTATCGTCAGTTGAATATAGCCGTTCTTTTTTCTGCCACCATATGCCGGCTGAATCGGCATGTTAACTAAAATTTTCATTTTACAGGTTTTTCTAATGGTTAGGGTACAATAAATAGCTAACAATTTTCTGCCAAATTCAAGTCTCCGTGTCATTATTTCTTGGTATTATAGGTACTGAATGCTTTACTTTTGAATAAGGGGTCCACACATTATCATTAGGAGGTTTATGTGTAATAAGGGGGCGCTGTCTGCCGTAATGTGTAAAACAGGGGACGTTGTCTGCCGTAATGTGTAATAAGGGCACGCTGTCTGCCGTAATGTGTAAAACAGGGGACACTGTCTACCGTAATGTGTAATAAGGGCACGCTGTCTGCCGTAATGTGTAAAACAGGGGACACTGTCTACCGTAATGTGTAATAAGGGCACGCTGTCTGCCGTAGTGTGTAATAAGGGCACGCTGTCTGCCGTAGTGTGTAAAAAGGGGGGCGCTGTCTACCGTAATGTGTAATAAGGGCACGCTGTCTGCCGTAATGTGTAATAAGGGGACGCCGTCTGCCGTAATGTGTAAAACGGAACGCCATCTACCGTAATGTGTAATAAGGGCACGCTGTCTGCCGTAATGTGTAATAAGGGCACGCTGTCTGCCATAATGTGTAATAAGGGGACGCTGTCTGCCGTAATGTGTGAAAAAGTGGACGCTGTCTGCCGTAATGTGTAATAAGGGGACGCTGTCTGTCGTAATGTGTAAAAAAGGGGACGCTGTCTACCGTAATGTGTAAAACAGAGGACGCTGTCTGCCGTAATGTGTAAAACAGGGGACGCTGTTTGCCGTAATGTGTAAAAAGGGGACGCAGTCTGGCGTAATGTGTAATATGGGGACGCAGTCTGCAGTAATGTGTAAAAAGGGGGACGCTGTCTGCCGTAATGTGTAAAAAGGGGACGCTGTCTGCCATAATGTGTAATAAGGGGAACTGGCTGCCGTAATGTGTAAAAGGGGGGACTGGCTGCCGTAATGTGTAAAAAGGGGGATTGGCTGCCGTAATGTGTAAAAAGGGGGACTGGCTGCCATAATGTGTAAAAAAGAGGACTCTGTCTGCCACGCCCCTATATATTTTTGGCGCGGCTACGGCGCGCACTGTCCCTGTTTTGCATAGGGGGGGTGCCGAGGCCGTTTCTTGCACACAGCGCTAAAATGTCTAGTTACGGCACTGAGTCTGGACACAGCACAGCCACTTGTATATACAGCACAGCCTCTATGAGTCTGGACAGCACAGCCACTTGTATACACAGCACAGCCTCTATGAGTCTGGACAGCATAACCACTTGTATATACAGCACAGCCTCTATGAGTCTGGACACAGCACAGCCACTTGTGTACACAGCACAGCCTCTATGAGTCTGGACAGCACAGCCACTTGTGTACACAGCACAGCCACTATGTGTCTGAACACAGCACAGCCACTTGTATATACAGCACAGCTTCTATGAGTCTGGACAGCACAGTCACTTGTATACACAGCACAGCCTCTGAGTCTGGACACAGCACAGCCACTTGTATACACAGCACAGCCTCTATGAGTCTGGACACAGCACAGCCACTTGTATACACAGCACAGCCACTATGAGTCTGGACACAGCACAGCCACTTGTGTACACAGCACAGCCACTATGAGTCTGGACACAGCACAGCCACTTGTATATACAGCACAGCCACTATGAGTCTGGACAGCACAGTCACTTGTATACACAGCACAGCCTCTGAGTCTGGACACAGCACAGCCACTTGTATACACAGCACAGCCTCTATGAGTCTGGACAGCACAGTCACTTGTATACACAGCACAGCCTCTGAGTCTGGACACAGCACAGCCACTTGTATACACAGCACAGCCTCTGAGTCTGGACACAGCACAGCCACTTGTATACACAGCACAGCCTCTGAGTCTGGACACAGCACAGCCACTTGTACACACAGCACAGCCTCTGAGTCTGGACACAGCACAGCCACTTGTATACACAGCACAGCCTCTGAGTCTGGACACAGCACAGCCACTTGTGTACACAGCACAGCCACTATGAGTCTGGACACAGCACAGCCACTTGTGTACACAGCACAGCCTCTATGAATCTGGACAGCACAGCCACTTGTGTACACAGCACAGCCACTATGAGTCTGGACAGCACAGCCACTTGTGTACACAGCACAGCCACTATGAGCCTGGACAGCACAGCCACTTGTGTACACAGTACAGCCTCTATGAGTCTGGACAGCACAGCCACTTGTGTACACAGCACAGCCACTATGAGTCTGGACAGCACAGCCACTTGTGTACACAGCACAGCCACTATGAGTCTGGACAGCACAGCCACTTGTATACACAGCACAGCCTCTGAGTCTGGACACAGCACAGCCACTTGTGTACACAGCACAGCCACTATGAGTCTGGACAGCACAGCCACTTGTGTACACAGCACAGCCACTATGAGTCTGGACAGCACAGCCACTTGTGTACACAGCACAGCCACTATGAGCCTGGACAGCATCGCCACTTGTGTACACAGCACAGCCTCTATGAATCTGGACAGCACAGCCACTTGTGTACACAGCGCAGCCTCTATGAATCTGGACAGCAAAGCCACTTGTGTACACAGCGCAGCCTCTATGAGTCTGGACAGCACAGCCACTTGTGTACACAGCACAGCCAATATGAGTATGGACAGCACAGCCACTTGTGTACACAGCACAGCCACTATGAGTCTGGACAGCACAGCCACTTGTGTACACAGCACAGCCACTATGAGCCTGGACAGCACAGCCACTTGTATACACAGCACAGCCACTATGAGTCTGGACAGCACAGCCACTTGTGTACACAGCACAGCCACTATGAGCCTGGACAGCACAGCCACTTGTGTACACAGCACAGCCACTATGAGTCTGGACAGCACAGCCACTTGTGTACACAGTACAGCCTCTAGGAGCCTGGACACAGCACAGCCACTTGTATACACAGCACAGCCTCTATGAGTCTGGACAGCACAGCCACTTGTGTACACAGCGCAGCCACTATGAGTCTGGACAGCACAGCCACTTGTGTACACAGCACAGCCACTATGAGCCTGGACAGCACAGCCACTTGTGTACACAGCACAGCCACTATGAGTCTGGACAGCACAGCCACTTGTGTACACAGTACAGCCTCTAGGAGCCTGGACACAGCACAGCCACTTGTATACACAGCACAGCCTCTATGAGTCTGGACACAGCACAGCGACTTGTATACACAGCACAGCCACTATGAGTCTGGACAGCACAACCACTTGTATATACAGCACAGCCACTATGAGTTTGGACACAGCACAGCCACTTGTATACACAGCACAGCCACTATGAGTTTGGACACAGCACAGCCACTTGTATACACAGCACAGCCACTATGAGTCTGGACACAGCACAGCGACTTGTATACACAGCACAGCCTTTATGAGCCTGGACAGCACAGCCACTTGTGTACACAGCACAGCCACTATGAGTCTGGACAGCACAGCCACTTGTATATACAGTACAGTCTGGAGAGCACAGCCAATATAAGCATTTAATCAGCAGAGTAAAGCGTAGCACACAGCAGCGTGCATGGAGGCAAATAGCACCAAGTCCCTGCCGCAGTGCCCTTACATAGAATCCGATGACGTTTTGCCTCAATTTGGAATCCGAGCCTGGTAGAAAAACCCAACACATGGTTTGAATTGACTCAGTCCAAACCGCTCATCTCTAGAAAATACCGGTCAACATTGCCCCAGGAAAAATGTATGTGGCACATTGGTGGTATGGTCATGTGGCCAAGCCCACTCCTCTCCCCTAAAAAGCCCCCTGCATTGCCGCACACAATTTCCACTACATACCTCCTAACTGGCCCAATTTTCGCGGGACAGTCCCATTTTTTTGGGACTGTCCCGCTATCCCACCCGCGGCCCGCAGTGTCCCGCGCGGGAGGGGGGGGGGCAGTTGGGAGGCTCCTCCACACAGCGTCTATTCGGTGGAGACAGAAGGAGAGGGGGCATGTCAGCGGCTCACGGAGACCTGGGCATGCCCCCTCAGTGATGAAAACGGGGCGTGGCTCGCAATCGCGGACCCTCCCGTGAAACTACGCCCCTTTTTCTTAGGCCATGCCCCCTTTTCGGGAGTGCGTTCGGCTTATAATAGGAAAGTTGGGAAGTATGCACTATGCTATATCTTTTGACATTTCTGGCAGTTGGGAATAGGAGCAACCAATACACTTTCAGGTAGCATTTATCAAGAACATTCTCTATAACAATAGGTATAAGCTGATCAGTTGTTAGGGGCAACCTCACTCTTCTCACTGCTTGATACATCATCACTCGCAAAGTCTTGCTTGTCAGGTCTATGGGATAGTCCCTTTAAACTGGAAACAGTCCCACCTGAATAAGGACGTTTGGAAGGTACGGTTAGACTATAGGAATAGCAAATAAAACACATGTAGTGAGGGCTCTGGGGGCCATTCCGAGTTGATCGCTCGCTAGCTATTTTTTGCTGCACTGCGATCAGATAGTCGCCGCCTATAGGGGAGTGTATTTTCGCTTTGCAAGTGTGCGAACGCTTGTGCAGTCGAGCGGTACAAAAATAGTTTGTGTAGTTTCTGAGTAGCTCAGAACTTACTCAGCCGCTGCGATCACTTCAGCCTGTCCGGTCCCGGAATTGACGTCAGATACCCGCCCTGCAAACACTTGGACACGCCTGCGCTTTTCCAACCACTTCCTGAAAACGGTCAGTTGACGCCCATAAACGCCCTCTTCCTGTCAATCTCCTTGTGATCGGCTGTGTTAATGGATTCTTCGTTAAATCCATCGCCCAGCACCGATCTACTTTTTACCCGTATGACGCCCCTGTGCATTGCGGTGCATACGCATGTGCAGTTTTGCAGAGTTTTGACCTGATCGCAGCGCTGCAAAAAATAGCTAGCGTGCGATCAGGTTGAAATGACCCCCACTGTTCCAAGGAGCTGACAATCCATTACATACAGTATATGTAAGTGTCACACAATACTGCTGGAGACTGCTGTAAAAGACACTTAGTAGTATTTAGCTGATGATAACAAGACACTGGTTTATAGTGTTTATCCTGCCTTCTCCAGTAATAATACATCACGCTTGCACAGGAAAAGCTGGGGAAATAAATAAATAAGGTGATTTCAGAGAGACACATCCATTTATTGCAATGAACAGATGTAAGTGTGACACTTTTCAAGTAAACATTTTCATAAATCACATTATTTATTTGCAAATTAAACATTTTATAGTGCCAGACATTCATTCACATACAGGACACGGTTTGGCACATTATGAATGAAAGTACTTTACTCATAAGCCTGATGCCGTCGCGCTCACTAATGGCGTTTCTCATTTAAAGCGTGCATTTTTCCTGTACTGTAAGACTTGGCTCCAGGAGTTTCTAATCTGTAGGGGGCCATAGGAAACACAGCACCACTGCCAAAAGTCTTATGAGGGCTTGTGTTAATTACATACACACTGCTACATACAGAAATTGACCATAATGAATGTATCATTATTGAGGATGACATATATATATATATATATATATATATATATAAGGAACCTGCTGCACACATTTGATGCTATAATAAGGGCCAAGCACACATGTATAGTTAGTCAGGCAGACAAACAGAACCAGCACATCCAGATAAGTGCAAAAATGCAAAAATGTTATTAATATCAGGCAAAGGGCCAAATTCAGATCTGATTACAGCAGCAAATTTATTAGCAGTTGGGTAAAATCATGTGCACTGCAGGAGGGGCAGATGTAACGTGCAGAAATTTGGGTGGGGTGTGTTCAAACTGAAATCTAAATTGCAGTGTAAAAATAAAGCAGCCAGTATTTACCCTGCACAGAAACAATGTAACCCACCCACATCTAAGGGTGTGTACACACGGTGAGATCCTTGCTATGTCCTATTTTTACTTGCGATTTCCCTTGAACTCCCCGGAGCCCAGATAGGACAGATTTTGACTAACTTTTCTTGAGATCTGTACTATGGGGTAAATTTACTAAGCTCCCGATTTTGACCGAGATGCCGTTTTTTCATCAAAGTGTCATCTCGGTAATTTACTAAGCAATAATCACGGCAGTGATGAGGGCATTCGTAATATTTTGAAGTCCAAGAAAAAAATCACGAATGAATACACCATCGGTCAAAACGCGGCTGTTTAAGTATGAATCTCGGTCATTTACTAAGAAGTGCACAGCAAAAAAAAAACAAACACTGCCGTGAAAAATTACAACTCGTAAAAAAGTGCTAAAAAAAAACAGACCTACTTTTTTTTTCCGTGATTGGATAGGCATGCAGGGATCCATGAGATCCGTGCATGTATATCAGTGGGAAGGGGTGGGAAAGTTGTTATTTTATTAAAAAAAATTGCGTGGGGTCCCCCCTCCTAAGCATAACCAGCCTCGGGCTCTTTGAGCCGATCCTGGTTGCAGAAATATGGGGAAAAAATTGACAGGGGTTCCCCCATATTTAAGCAACCAGCATCGGGCTCTGCGCCTGGTCCTGGTTCCAAAAATACGGGGGACAAAAAGAGTAGGGGTCCCCCGTATTTTTAAAACCAGCACCGGGCTCCACTAGCTGGACAGATAATGCCACAGCCGGGGGTCACTTTTATATAGTGCCCTGCGGCCGTGGCATCAAAAATCCAACTAGTCACTCCTGGCCGGGGTACCCTGGGGGAGTGGGGACCCCTTCAATCAAGGGGTCCCCCCCCCAGCCACCCAAGGGCCAGGGGTGAAGCCCGAGGCTGTCCCCCCCCATCCAATGGGCTGCGGATGGGGAGGCTGATAGCCTTTGTTGTAAAAGAAAAGATATTGTTTTTAGTAGCAGTACTACAAGTCCCAGCAAGCCTCCCCCGCATGCTGGTACTTGGAGAACCACAAGTACCAGCATGCGGCGGAAAAACGGGCCCGCTGGTACCTGTAGTACTACTACTAAAAAAATACCCAAAAAAACACAAGACACACACACCGTGAAAGTATAATTTTATTACATACATACACACATACATACATACTTACCTTATGTTCCCACGCAGGTCGGTCCTCTTCTCCAGTAGAATCCAAGGGGTACCTGTTGAAGAAATTATACTCACGAGATCCAGGGGCCCAGGGTCCTCGGAGAAATCCTTTGTAATCCACCTACTTGAAAAAAAAAAAAAAACGCTTACCCGAGCCACGCACTAAAAGGGGACCCATGTTTGCACATGGATCCCCTTTTCCCGACTGCCAGAAAACCCACTCTGACTGATGTCTAAGTGGGTTTCTTCAGCCAATCAGGGAGTGCCACGTTGTAGCACTCTCCTGATCGGCTGTGTGCTCCTGTCCTAACTGACAGGCAGCACACGGCAGTGTTACAATGTAGCGCCTATGCGCTACATTGTAACCAATGCTGGGAACTTTCTTGCTCAGCGGTGACGTCACTTTAGGTCAACCGCAGGGCAGAAAGTTCCCATCATTGGTTACAATGTAGCGCATAGGCGCTACATTGTAACACTGCCGTGTGCTGCCTGTCAGTGAGGACAGGAGCACACAGCTGATCAGGAGAGTGCTACAACGTGGCGCTCCCTGATTGGCTGAAGAAACCCACTTAGACAGAAGTCAAAGTGGGTTTTCTGGCATTCGTGGAAAGGTGACCCATGTGCAAACATGGGTCCCCTTTTAGTGCGTGGCTCGGGTAAGCGTTTTTTTTTTTTTTTCAAGTACGTGGATTACAAAGGATTTCTCCGAGGACCCTGGGCCCCTGGATCTCGTGAGTATAATTTCTTCAACAGGTACCCCTTGGATTCTACTGGAGAAGAGGACCGACCTGCGTGGGAACATAAGGTAAGTATGTATGTATGTGTGTATGTATGTAATAAAATTATACTTTCACGGTGTGTGTGTCTTGTCTTTTTTTGGGTATTTTTTTAGTAGTAGTACTACAGGTACCAGCGGGCCCGTTTTTCCGTCGCATGCTGGTACTTGTGGTTCTCCAAGTACCAGCATGCGGGGGAGGCTTGCTGGGCCTTGTAGTACTGCTACTAAAAACAATATCTTTTCTTTTACAACAAAGGCTATCAGCCTCCCCATCCGCAGCCCATTGGATGGGGGGGGACAGCCTCGGGCTTCACCCCTGGCCCTTGGGTGGCTGGGGGGGGGGGACCCCTTGATTGAAGGGGTCCCCACTCCCCCAGGGTACCCCGGCTAGGAGTGACTAGTTGGATTTTTGATGCCACGGCCGCAGGGCACTATATAAAAGTGACCCCCGGCTGTGGCATTATCTG
The DNA here is from genome assembly GCF_028390025.1 of Pseudophryne corroboree. Classification (NCBI taxonomy): domain Eukaryota; kingdom Metazoa; phylum Chordata; class Amphibia; order Anura; family Myobatrachidae; genus Pseudophryne; species Pseudophryne corroboree. The sequence continues at coordinate 16,160,880 of NC_086452.1, forward strand.
TCCAGCTAGTGGAGCCCGGTGCTGGTTTTAAAAATACGGGGGACCCCTACTCTTTTTGTCCCCCGTATTTTTGGAACCAGGACCAGGCGCAGAGCCCGATGCTGGTTGCTTAAATATGGGGGAACCCCTGTCAATTTTTTTCCCATATTTCGGCAACCAGGATCGGCTCAAAGAGCCCGAGGCTGGTTATGCTTAGGAGGGGGGACCCCACGCAATTTTTTTTTTTAATTTTACAGTGTTTAATTAAAAAAAATAAAAAAATAAAACCCCAGCACGGATCACACAGATCCGGCCGAGATTAATTGTAAAAAAGTCGGCAGTGTTTTGCTAATCACTGCCGTAAAAAACACAAAAAAAACACGAATGACATCGACATCGGAAGAAAAGAAAAACCCGAATACGACAGCTTAGTAAATCCATCGTAACAAATTCAAAAAGTTGCAGTTTTACACTTTCGATGTCATTCGTGATTGAACTTTGACCTTTTTTCGGAAATTACGAATGTTAGTAAATGTACCCCTATGTGTGCTTACGATTTTGGCTTATGTGAGATTTTGGCTTATGTGAGATGTCATTGACATGTGAGATGAACTAGATAGGACACCGATCTAGCAAGGATTGACTTGCCTGCACAGCCTATCTTTTCTTGCGATGCCGACCTGGCGGGACCGCGCATCGGGATCGCAAGGTGACTTTCACCTTGCGATCTGCACTAACTTTTCTTACGATTTTGACTATATAGTCAAAATCTTAAGAAAAAATCTCACCGTGTGTACACACCCTAACTCTCTCTGCACATGTTACATCTGCGTCCCCTGCACTGCACATTGGCCCTCATTCCGAGTTGTTTGCTCTGTAATTTTCTTTGCATCGCAGTGATTTTACGCTAATTGCGCATGCGCAATGTTCGCACTGCGACTGCGCCAAGTAAATTTGCTAAGAAGTTTGGTATTTTACTCACGGCATTACGAGGTTTTTTTCTTCGTCCTGGTGATCGTTGTGTGATTGACAGGAAGTGGGTGTTTCTGGGCGGAAACTGGCCGTTTTATGGGTGTGTGTGAAAAAACGCTGCCGTTTCTGGGAAAAACGCGGGAGTGGCTGGAGAAACGGGGGAGTGCCTGGGCGAACGCTGGGTGTGTTTGTGACGTCAAACCAGGAAGTGTCAAGCTACTCAGAAACTGCTTAGAAATTTCTATTCGCAATTTTGAGAATCTTTCGTTCGCAATTTTGCTAAGCTAAGACTCACTCCCAGAGGGCGGCGGCTTAGCGTGTGCAATGCTGCTAAAAGCAGCTTGCGAGCGAACAACTCGGAATGAGGGCCATTGGCCCTCATTGGTCGCTCGCTAGCTGCTTTTAGCAGCAGTGCAAACGCTAAGCCGCCGCCCTCTGGCAGTGTATCTTAGCTTAGCAGAAGTGCGAACGAAAGGTTAGCAGAATAGAGCTGAAATTTTTACAAGCAGTTTCAGAGTAGCTCCAGACCTACTCCTACCTTGCGATCACTTCAGTCTGTTTAGTTCCTGATTTGACGTCACAAACACGCCCTGCGTTTGGCCAGCCGCTCCCCTGTTTCCCCAGGCACGCCTGCGTTTTTACCTGACACGCCTGCATTTTTTAGCACACTCCCGGAAAACGGCCAGTTATCTCCCAGAAACACCCACTTCCTGTCAATCATTCAACGATCAACACAGCGACTGAAAAGCGTCGCTAGACCTTGTGTGAAACTGCATAGTTTTGTGTGAAAGGACATCGCGCGTGCGCACTGCGGCCCATACGCATGCGCAGAAATGCCGATTTTTAGCCTGATCGCTGTGCTGCGAACAACGGCAGCTAGCGATCAACTCGGAATGACCCCCTTGGTTTTGCCCAACTGCTAACAAATTTGCTGCTGCAATCAACTCTGAATTACCCCCAAAGAGTCCAGCAAAAACAAAGTGCATATAAATATAAAGCAGCAGGTAGAGGATTGAAGATCGCATATTATGATGCATATAGTGATACTTAGCATAATGTCAGGGTGGTCCACAATGAATAATACATCATCCTCCAAGGGTAAGAAGTCCCTGGTCCAACAGCTGTTTCGATGGCTGCACTGAATCTTCACCAAGAATCCTTTCACATCATACAATACTGTCAGGGAAGCATCTGATTGGCTCCAAATTTATTCTGCAGCAGGACAACGGCCCCAAACTAGAGATGAGCGGTCTGCATAGCAGGGGAGCCAGACCGTTCCGAACATCAGTAATCTGAGTCCACCCGAGCTGCGGCATTTGGAGGATAGAAAATATGTGTCTTACCCGCTTACCTGCTTGATTGGGTTCAACGCATTTCTCCCCTGCAGCCTGGCGCAACTGAAGGCATGTGACTGATCAAACAGAGCGGCTGTGAGGAGGTCTATTAAGAAGGTAGTGTGAGAGTGTTGCTTGCCTGTAAGTCTTGGAGGGACGTGTGCGGTCTTGTGTTCCCTGCTGTGACCTCAGTGGGCCAGTGGTGGACACTGAGTAGAGAAACTTCGGAGGCTTTAGGTAGCTCTTGTACATGAGCAGGAGAGCAAGGAACTAAAATAGGTAAGTTGCAGACTGGTTCCAATGCTGGATGATGAGGTCACAGGTGGGTACTCAGGAATTGGCGAATACCCATAGCAGAGGCGCAGAGTTTAACCCGCCGGTGGTCCCCTCCAGGATCCCCCACAAGGGGATTTGGGTTTTGCTGCACTCAACGAGCAGGTCGCGTCCATCTGTCTGGGTTTTCCTGTACAGCCGACTGAGAACCAAAAAATGAGTTCCATCAAAATTAAGAATAAATAGTATAGAAAAGAAACCTTGATGAGCATATCAATAATAAGTTTTATGTTAGAAAATTGTAAGCACATATCCAGTATTTATCACGAAGGTGAACCCATAGAATTGTTCCTCATGAAGTGACCACCCCCCATATGGGAAGAGGAATAGGACTCCCTTGAAATACTGATATTTGCTGGTCATCAATTGTATATGAGGAACTGGGACCTTTTTTCCGGTTTTTCCTTTCTTCTTTTGCATATATGGACGTACTGAGATTAAAAGAACATATCATCATCAGAGGACAATAAGGTCTACAGTTCAGAGACTGTGTGAAGATCTCCTTGGGTATAACCAACCCTAATTTATGTTGAGCTTTATTGTGAGCGATAATCTGTAGGACGTATTGTTCCTTTTGCACTATTTCCAGCCGTGCGCAGTTGAGGAAACACTCATTTTTTTGTTGTGTATCTTGGATTAGCGGTGTTGAGTGATATCCAGAGTCAACCTCGACTGCTGCCGCTCAGGGCTCAGTAGTTCTCTATCTTCTTTGTTTGCCGCCTGAGAACCTCTGGTGACTTGAATACTGAGGGTACTAGATGAGAGCAGAACCGATGGTAGATTCTGAGGACAAAAAAACCAATGGCACCTTTAGATGCACTGGAACTGATGCCAGGGAGTTTCGTACTGGAACTGATGCCAGGGAATTTCGTACTGGAACTGATGGCGGAGAGTATCAGACTGGAACTGATGGCAGAGTGTATCGGACTGGAACTGATGGCAGAGTGTATCATACTGGAACTGATGGCGGAGAGTATCAGACTGGAACTGATGGCAGAGTGTATCGGACTGGAACTGATGGCAGAGTGTATCATACTGGAACCGATGGTGGAGAGTATCGGACTGGAACTGATGGCAGCGAGATTCATCCTGGAACCGATGGTGGAGAGTATCGGACTGGAACTGATGGTCAGACAGAGTAGTGATAATAACATAGGGTGGGGTCAAGATGACGCTATTCAGTGCAAATCGTGTTCTTAAGCCGCAAGACCACCCACTTCACTCAGGAGGTAGGAGGTACCGTTTAGTCGCGAGGTGGCTCTTGGAGACTTATCACACTTATTATTACTTGCCAGTTTTATCCCCTTGTATGGCGTTACAGCTTCTAGTGGTGCTTTCTAACTAAAAGGTATTGATATTATACCGAAGAACTAAGATGTATCTCATTCTGCATTGTGGGTGTATACTATGTGTCTTTTCTCCTACTGTTGCTGTTTATGTTGCAGTGCTGTATTCTTCTGGCATTCTGCATTGTGGATGTATACTATGTGTCTTTTCTCCTTCTGCTGCTTTTTATGTTGCAGTGCTGTATTGTTCTGTTATTCTGCATTGTGGATGTATACTATGTATCTTTTCTCCTTCTGTTGCTCTTTATGTTGCAGTGCTGTATTGTTCTGGCATTCTGCATTGTGGATGTATACTATGTGTCTTTTCTCCTTCTGTTGCTCTCTATGTTGCAGTGCTGTATTGTTCTGGCATTCTGCATTGTGGATGTATACTATGTGTCTTTTCTCCTTCTGTTGCTCTTTATCTTGCAGTGCTGTATTGTTCTGGCATTCTGCATTGTGGATGTATACTATGTATCTTTTCTCCTTCTGTTGCTCTTTATGTTGCAGTGCTGTATTGTTCTGGCAATCTGCATTGTGGATGTATACTATGTGTCTTTTCTCCTTCTGTTGCTCTTTATGTTGCAGTGCTGTATTGTTCTGGCATTCTGCATTGTGGATGTATACTATGTATCTTTTCTCCTTCTGTTGCTCTTTATGTTGCAGTGCTGTATTGTTCTGGCATTCTGCATTGTGGATGTATACTATGTGTCTTTTCTCCTTCTGTTGCTCTTTATGTTGCAGTGCTGTATTGTTTTGGCATTCTGCATTGTGGATGTATACTATTCTGCATTGTGGATGTATACTATGTATCTTTTCTCCTTCTGTTGCTCTTTATGTTGCAGTGCTGTATTGTTCTGGCATTCTGCATTGTGGATGTATACTATTCTGCATTGTGGATGTATACTATGTATCTTTTCTCCTTCTGTTGCTCTTTATGTTTCAGTGCTGTATTGTTCTGGCATTCTGCATTGTGGATGTATACTATGTATCTTTTCTCCTTCTGTTGCTCTTTATGTTGCAGTGCTGTATTGTTCTGGCATTCTGCATTGTGGATGTATACTATTCTGCATTGTGGATGTATACTATGTATCTTTTCTCCTTCTGTTGCTCTTTATGTTGCAGTGCTGTATTGTTCTGGCATTCTGCATTGTGGATGTATACTATTCTGCATTGTGGATGTATACTATGTGTCTTTTCTCCTTCTGTTGCTCTTTATGATGCAGTGCTGTATTGTACTGGCATTCTGCATTGTGGATGTATACTATTCTGCATTGTGGATGTATACTATGTATATTTTCTCCTTCTGTTGCTCTTTATGTTGCAGTGCTGTATTGTTCTGGCATTCTGTTTATTTTCAATGGGGATTACTATAGGGGAATATGCTATAAAACCAGACGTACTGCAGGGGAACCAAAGAAGGAAATACTGAAGTGTCACCACGAGTATCCAGCACGGGGCGCACTCGGCTGCTCCTGGCCAGGGCCTGAGGAGATGCAATACTTTCCTCTCCCGGTTCTGAATGCACTGGGTGGACCAGCTTTCACCATGATGAGCTCTGCTGCCCGTCAGACCGGCAGCCCATGCCTTGTATTGTTATAGATGACACCAGGATAGTAAGAGACAATTATCCGGATGCTATTATGATGTGTGGGTGTGGGGAATAAGGTGTGCTGCACTATGTAACAACAGAGATAGGAACAAAGCTGCTCCCTGGAGCCTAATGACACTGCTGGCAGGGTTTCCAGTCTGACCGCTATGTGCAAGCAAAGTGTCAGGGACACACAATATCAGATACTTGTAATAATATTCAGCATGTAGCTCTGTGTAGCTATATAGTGCTCAAGTGCCCGCAACAGGCCATGCACTCAGGATTTCAATCTGTGGAAACAAGTGATGTAATTACTGACCCAGCACAGTAAATAAAGTAACCTGTGCATTAATAAACACATCCAGAAAACATGACCTGCTGTAGGGTACTTGAGAACCGGAGTTGAGAACCACAGCAATTCCAGAACCTCAGAGTCAGACGGGCCAGGATCGGTGCCAGAAGTGACAGGACAGCACCAAGGGGTAAATGTATCATTAGTGGACTGATTCAGAGAGGAATCCGCAGGCGGCACAAGGGTGTGTGTGTGTGGGGGGAAGATGGGGGGGGGGGGCGGGTGCAGGCCTCCTTCAACAGGGTGACACAAAAATGTCGGCTCCTCCACAGTAAAAGGAGCCAGGTTCTGCAGTGTGAGATTATCCTGCAGCGCCCGGCTCCTGTCACTGAGACGGAGCCGGCAGTGTCTAGTCTCTGGGGGCAGGCCAGCATCTCCGGGGATGCTGGCCTGCCGCCAGAGTGAGGTAATCGGGTGTTCCCGCTAGGTCACGCCCCTGTAGTGACAGAAGAGGGGGACTCTGTGAGACAACACCAAGAGTGAGGTAAGTGGGGGTACCCACTAGGCCACGCCCCTGTAGTGACAGCACACCCATTTGTGCAAGGGGGGCGTACTATTGGCCGCTTCGGGTATCACCAACCCCAGCTGTATGCAAGTGTTTTCTTAGCTCAGTGAGCGGCGGAGGGGCGAAAATATGCAAATGTTGCAGCCGTCTCGATTTGTACTGAGATGCCCACTGGAGGTGCCTCAGATCCATTGCTTGTATTGGAAGACGCAGACATCAGACGCTCATCGGTCAGTAACCTATCTTCTGTGTAACCCTATGGTCGCGCAGCATGGCCGCAGAAAGTAAGATGGCGGAGCCATTGTAATTGCGTATGGGATCGCAGTTGAAGCTATGAAACGCCCTCCCAATGTCTGCATCTGAGCTGCCACTCCGCAGGTTACCGCCCACAAACGCTCCCTGCCTGTAACTCACTTTGGAATAAATCCTCAATGCCATTGCAATACCATCCCGGCACATATGCAGTGCGACCCCACAGCGCACAACGCGGACTTTGCACCATCTCTGGTTCAGGCCCGGTGTCATCCTGCCCGGTGTCATCCTCTTATGACAGCATTACCAGATGTGATACAGCTGGAATGTGTCATAAATTCAGTCGCTTGAGAGGTCTGGTGGTAAGTGAGGCTTCTGCCGCGGTCCTGAAGACCCCTGCCATCAGCATATATACGTAGTACTCAGAGAGCGGCCTGAATACGCATGTGCGAACCAATAGTAGTGCATGTGCACAGCAGTCTCGTGTTTTGTTGTAAACTGCACATGCGCCAGCCACTAAGGCCACGTTTATACTTTACGGCATGGGTCTCCAGACTGTGTCCCTCCAACTGCTTTGAAACTACACATCCCAGCATGCCCTGCCACAGTTTTGCTATTTAGGCATGCTAAAATTGAGAAAGAACATGCTGGGATGTGTAGTTCCACAACAGCTGGATGGCCGCAAGTTGAAGACCCATGCTTTTCGGTGTCAAGGAAGAACTAAATGCGCGCATAACTCTGTCCACAGCAACAAAAGGCGCGTTACCAAAACGCTCGCTCTCCATGGCGGCGCCGTTACTGTACAATCGGTTAATTTTTCAAATTCAGAAAGTGAAAATGTCCTTTAGTGAAATATTGGGCAAATTCCACGGATGGGAGACGTCTGTTCTCCCGTCACAGCGACACTATAGGGTAAATACAAGGCCGCTCTATTACCATTGTCAACAATTTGTTTAGTATTTGGACTCTGAACCAGCGGTGAACTTAGCCTTGCTACAAAATGTCAATGATTGCCAGCAATATAATAATCAGGTTTGTCTGGTTTTCAAAGCTGTAATCTGTAAATAGCCCCAGAACGCTGCGTCTGAGGGGGGGGGGGGGGAAGAGGTGACCTCATTGTTTGCGTTCAATGCTCGGTCATGTTCTCTTAAATAGCCGCACCACCACTCCCTTCCTCTAATATATTACAGAAAGGGACACCCACATTGTCCATCTTATCTCTGAGTATCATGTGTTACACAAATAGACAACTATCGACACAATACAGCTAAAATAGCAATGTTTAAGTGAGGTTTAATATTTAATAAGATAAAAACAGAACAGCTTCAGATTAGCATCAGGCAGCCGGCCAGCAGCATGAAAACACAAGCTGTCCAAAACTCTGCAACAAACCGGGCTGCACCCACCATTTGTCTCGTACAGCTGGACAGGGGACTATTTATTACATACTGTATATACAATACTATATATCATGTATGTACATCTTTGTGTGCTGATTAATCTTTTCTCTAAAGTTTTTTTTTCTAGATTTTTGTTTATTTTTATATTTTCAGATTAATAGAAAACTTTGTTCATGTGTGGGATTACATGTGTGCCCTAGACTGCAGACCCTTACTACATGTAATGAGGTGCTAAACAGCTGAGACTTGTAGTTCCACACACAAAGAGGAGGAATTCAGGTGCACCATAGAATTATTGTAATACATTTTACAATAAATTTTGCAATTAAATAGAGGTTTATGGCATAATCTTGGCCAAAATGATGGTCTTACCTACCACCTCCAGGTAACCTCATCATCGGGTAAGTACCTAACATTCTAAGATTTCTAGTGTAGGGCGCACCTAGACTTGAAGGGAATACCATTATATGGTATTATAACAGATATGAATCATTTTAAGTCTATAACATAAACCGATAGTTCCTAAATGTTGAATCGGTGACACAATTCAACCACAATATTCCATCCAAACTCTATCCAATGGAACAATGGAACTTTGACAAATTTTAAATTGTATCCGAGCACAGTGGGCTCGGGAGAAAATTTTCCAAGCATCGATTCGGTCAAAATTAGCCCTTATTGACATGCACACTTTTTGACAAGGCACATGTGCCTTAGATGCAACAACCCAAAAAGAGGCATGGCCAAATAAAAATGGGTGTGGCCTCTCTCGGTACCTTGTTACATCAGTTGGGGGGGTTCCAGCATCTCCAGAGGTGCTGATTGCCCCTTGAGGCTGGGCTGTAGTCTATGTGTAGTGCCGGCTCTTCATCTGTGAGGAGCCAAGTGCTGCTGAAGAATATCACACTGTAGGTAAATGGTTAATCATTATATGCTATCTCTTAACTGTGTATTATTGTGCATGACTCATCTGTATAAATAACATCACATGTAAATATTATTCACCAAACTTAAAGTTCAGACTGTCTAGACTCCAGGTGTAGGACTTGTTTACATGCCTCTTTAAAAGAATCTGTAAACAAACCAACAAAGATTAACTCACTTCCCTAATGGGCCACCACAGTTCCCGGATGCTGAGTAGGCTGGGCTGGAATGCAGTAGGTGGTAAAACCATCGCACATCACCAGCAGTTTCAGTTTTCAATGTCTAAACACTGCATTTTAAATCCTACTGTTTGGGGTTAAAAGCTGCTGGTGATATGTGGCAGATAAAGCTGTTTAGTACATTTTCCACTTTAGCAGGATACAAATCTCCCACACCTATCACACTGAGCCCAAGCTATAACTAGAAGTGTGCAATGGATAAAATCAATGCCTTACAGTGGCTTTTTTATATATATGATAATAAGACTAGGTGCTTCATCGCGCCCTACGGGCGCTCTTCACACAGTCGCAAGGGGCTACGCCCCCTTAACCCTTGCATGCCTTTCTGGGGTTTAATATTTGTATTATATGGAGTATTACCTGCATTCCTTTGTTAGTGGTTAAATATTGCACAATGAAAGGGCGTGCGATGGTGAAGGAGGCGCAGCCCCTTGCGACGGCGTGAGCAGCACCTGCAGGGCACGATGTACAGAATGTAGCGGGTGCGGGGGGGACTGCGGATGGTGTCTGTAGATGCTGCGGGTGGAGGGGAGGCAGAAGTGGGGGTGGGGCCCGGATGGGGAAGGTTCGGGAGGTGCTGCGCGTGGGGGAGGGGCAGAGGAGTGGGGGATGCAGATGGGGGAGGGGTCCGGAGGCACTGAAGGTGGGGGAGGGGCAGGGGTGCCACGGGTGGGAGAGGGGCAGGTGTGGGGATGTTGTGGATGGATGAAGGGTTCCGGAGGTGCTGTGGGATGGGAAGGGACGGGAGTGCCGGGGGTGGGGTAGGGGACCGCAGGCACCATGGGTAGGGTAGGGGCAGGTACGGGTGTTGCGGCGGATGGGAAAGGAGGTCCGAGGTGCTGCAGGTGGTGGAGGGGCAGGTGCGGGGGTGCCATTGGTGGGGGAGGGGTGGGTGAGGGGGGGACCGCTGATGGAGGAGGGTGTCTGCAGATGCTGCGGGTGGAGGGGGGCAGGTGTGGGGGGAGACATATAAGGGGGGTGAATGGTGGAAGGGGCCTGGAGGTGCTGTGGGTGGTGAAGGGGTGGAGGAGTGGGAGCCACGGGTGGTGTAGGGGGTCTGGAGGCACAGCATGTGGGGGAGGGGTGGAGTGCCGCATGTGGTGGAGGGGAAGGTGCGGAGGTGTGGTGCATTGGGGAGAGGTCTGGAGGCGCTGCGGGTACTGTATATGCCATAAAAGGTAGTTGGAGGGTATGCAGTAACAGGGCCAGGACAGGGGTGACAGGGTCAGTACAGGGTTGACGGGGCCAGGACAGGGGTGACAGGGTCAGAACAGGGGTGACGGTGCCAGGACAGGGGTGACGGGGCCAGGACAGAAATGATAGGGACAGGATAAGGGTGACAGGGCCAGGATAAGGGTGAAAGGGCCAGGATAAGGGTGGCAGGGCAAGGCCAGGGGTGACAGGGACATGACAGAACACAGGGCACGGGAGAGATTGGTATTAGGGACAAAACAGTGGTGACAGACAGATGTGTCTTACCGGAGTCACTGCTGCTGGCTGCTGCTGTTCCACTCCAACCTGTTGGGATCTGCTGCTGCTGGAGACTTGGCATGGCTGACTCTCTCAGGATGGATTCCTGCTTCCTCTGCCCGTCCGCATCCCTCCCCCCCTCCTCAGTCACACACCGCAGACCTCGCGCAGCTGCCGGGCACTGTGGTAAGGTGAGACTGGAAATGACTGGTTAGCCCCCAGGAGATGCTGCGGCTGGAGGGAGGAGGGGGTCATAGCATGCACGTGGCGCGGACCTCACGGCTTCCGGGCACTGTGGTAAGGGGAGACTGGGAGTGACTGGTTAGCTCCCAGGAGACGCTGCGGCTGGAGGGAGGAGTGGGTCAGAGCCTGCAAGCAGCTCGGATTTCTGTAGCGCTACCCGCCAGCTAAAGTGTGTGAAGGAGCTGGGCGCACCTCACTGCGGGTGGCAGTGCTGCAGCTAGCGGTGGGGTTGCCGGGGCTGGAGATAACAGAGGCAGTATGGAACCTGCACAGCGGCAGGTGCCCCACTAAACTGCAGCTAAGAAGTGTGGAGTGTGCTAGAAAGTGACGCTCCTCCGCACCAGAGAGACCCTGCTGAGTATGCCGATGTGGGGGGTCAAGCACACAGTGAGCCGGTGCCCGTCTGTCTGTATGACATACCCCTCACACACCCCCATACCTCCCAAATGTCCCGATTTTCGCGGGACAGTCCCATTTTTTGGGGTCTGTCCCGCTGTCCCACCCGCGGGTCGCAGTGTCCTGCGGTGGGGGGGGGGCAGTTGGAAAGCTCCTGTACTCGCTGTTCTGCTTAGCAGAGCAGCGGTGAATAGTGGAGACAGAGGGAGAGGGGGCATCAGGGGGTACGGATTAATGGGGGGGGGTTCCAGCAGCAGAGCCGGATTAAGGTGGGGGGGGGCAGGGGATACGTACCGTTGGCCCCACAGTTTTAGGGGGCCCCCCGGCTGGAGTAGCTCTGTCCCAGCTCAGAAGCTCCCCCCGTCCTGCCAGCAACAGCGGCAGCATTTGTGCTACAGTCAGCACACGCTGCTGCATATTGGCAGGTCTGTGGTGTTGCAGGGAGGCAGCAGTCTCCCTGCTTTCTTCTCCCTGTGCGGGTGTGTATGGGGGAGCGACCACCTCCTCTGGATTTAGCCCTAGCTGAGGGGCCAAAATCCCATCAAAAAAATAAAAATCGAAATTTGCATAAGGGGGCGTGGCCACGCGGGCCGCGATTAGGCCACGCCCATAACCCCCAGCAGGCACAGCAATGAGATAGGGCTCCCCTGTCTCAAGTGCCCTGTGCCCCCCCGGACTCATAATCAGCCCCTGGGGGCATGCCAGCAGCTCACAGAGCGCTGGGCATGCCCCCTCACTGACGAAAACGGGGCCCTCCCGTGAAGCCACGCCCCCTTTTCGCTGAGTGTTTCCCTCCTTCTGCCTGGAGAAAGCTCCTGCAGAAAGCTGGGAGGTATGCACCCCTGCCTGTGACATGCCCAATGTCCATGCTATCTGCTTCTGCTCCTAGTCTCCTGTAGATTTGGCCAGATCTCTGTGACTCATTTGACTAACTCCGCCCACTGTTGTAACTCCGCCCAGCGTTAGCAAATGAATCACAAGGTCACAGAATAGGGCTATTATATAGGAGATGGGTCAATACTAAATAGGGAAGGTGTCAGTCATGTACAGTAACTTCCTTCTTGCGCCAATGGGGGGGGGGGGGGGGGGGGGGGCTTGAAGGGTTCTACAGGCAAGAGGAAGAAATAACTGCCAGTGATTAATAATATAGGGTCAGATGTATTAACCTGTAGAAGACATAAGGAAGTGATAAGCCAGTGATAAGTGCAAGGTGATAAATGCACCCGCCAGTCAGCTCCTGTCAATTTGCATATTGGAGCTGATTGGCTGGTGCGTTTATCACCTTGCACTTATCACCGGTTTATCACTTCTTTATGCCTTCTCCAGGTTAATACATCTGCCCCATATTCCCTAAAACACTTCCCTACCTATGACAGATTACCACCTCATCACCAATGTAACCTATAAAAGGGAAGCATGAGCCTCTTAAAGGGACCCTGCCCTAAAAACATCATTATTTTTGCTCTGGCATATTCATCTCTCTATGGCCCAACGTGATAGAGTGGAGACGGATAAAGGACCCTATTCAGGTTGGATCGCAATTGGCAATCCAACCGCAGAAAAGCAGATGATGATGCGGGCGCATGTGCAGGGCCTGTCCTGTGCGTGTGCCCACACTTACTGCGGGCACCCCATGGTAAATTTGTGGGGCAGGGGGGGGGGGCGGCAATACTCCATTTCCTAGGTGGAGACGGAGCGTTGCGGGGATGGCGCCAGGGAAATAGAGGCTGCGGCAGACAAATAGGGGGCGTGGCATGGGTGTGATCATGGCGGCTGCGTGTGACGTCACATGCAGCCGCTGCAATCATAAAGATGGTGGCGGCCGTCCTGCTGTGGCAGCCAGGCTGCGGTGGCAGGAGGCATCAACAAATTTTGCAATCACGCTGAAATTGCTGTATGACCACAATTTCAGCATGGTGGCAGGGGGGAGGCGGCAGGTAGCGTGCTGGGCAGCATTGCCCTACAATGGGTGCCCCCCAGCATGCGATCAAAAGGATTGCAAATTCTGCTAAAATGCAGAATCTGCAACCCTTACTGAATAGGGTCCAAAGAGTGACAAAGTACCAGCCAATCAACTCATAACTGTCATGTAACCGGCTGTGTGTGAAAAATGACAGTTAGGAGCTGGTTGTCTGGTACTTTGGGGGACATTTACTAAGCAGTGATAAGAGCGGAGAAGTGAGCCAGTGGAGAAGTTGCCCATGGCAACCAATCAGCATTGAAGTAACATCTAAAATTTGCATACTATAAAATGATACAGAGCTGCTGATTGGTTGATGGGGCAACTTCTCCACTGGCTCACTTCTCCGCTATTATCACTGCTTAGTAAATGTCCCCCTTTATCTCTCTTTACCATCTCCACTTAATCACTTTTTAAGACTTAATACATTTGGGCCTTTGACTCATTTTTTTTTCCCAAGAAGTACGTGTAAACGTCATAACATGAAAGGGTAACAAGAAGGTTCTGGAAGGGAGTCCTCTCACAAACTTCAAAATTAGAAATAATGATTCTTTCCCCAAGAATTAATTGAATATGAGAATGGCAGTGGCGTATCTATAAGGTATCCGGTCTCTCGGTCGCCCACTATTGGTCAACATGCATTAGGTCGACATGGTTACTAGGTCGACCTAATGCCTGGATCCCAGTCGACGTGACAAAAGGTCGATTGGGAATGGTAACATGTGCCTAGCTGGGGGAAGAGAGATGCAGACGCACACTCCTAGCACTAAGAACACTGATAATAAAAATAATTTAAATAAACCCTCACAATTAACATGGAGTATAATTGAAGTTCTTAGCACACATTTGCGCAAATATGCGGGCCCATGTACCGCGGCCAGGTGACTTCATCACATGGGTCCCTAACATCCCTAATATTATCACATTCTATAAATTTATACAGGATTTACCTCTAAATAGGGCCTTATCAATGTATGATCTGAAATGCAGGAACCCAGCTAATTAAAACACCTGAGGGTGAATGGGAGGAGTGCCAATCCAGGTTCCCCCCTTTTTTTCAACCTGTGCCTAGCGCAGGGGTAGCGGAGCGAGGCATCTTGCCTGAAGCATGGCGAGCAAAGCGAGGGGACACGGTGAACTAATTGGGGTTCTTGGTCACTCTACGAAAAAAAACAAAACAAAAAAATTATTAAAAAACTCATGTCGACCATTTGTCATGTCGACCTAATGCTTGTGTCGACCTACTTTAGGTTTCAACTTAGTCACTGTCGACCAATAGTGGTCAACCTAGACACTGTCAAACTGAGTGTGTTCGACCCTATAAACCACACCCATCTGTAATTGGGGCATGGTGTGTGTTGGACACGGCCCTTGGGTCCAGGAAGGCCCACACCGCACACCCTGCACCCATTTCTCCTCTATACCTACCTTTCCAGAGTCCAGCACCGACAGCCGCAGTGCTGTAAAATAACAGAGAAAATTGTGCGGCTGACCTTTTCCCGGTTTTGCGCAGGCGCAGTAGGGACATCACCAGAAAAGTAGCCGCTGTTTCATTTCCCTGGACCTGCACATGCACACCGCCAGAGTCTACTAGGGCGAAGAGGAAGGGGCCTGGTACAATTGGGAACAAAAAAGTAAGAAAACAAGGCTGGGTACAGACACAGAGGTTAGAGGGCCCTGCTCGCCATCTTACAATCTATAGGGAAATAGGCAATGATACACAATTGCAAATGATACTGGTGGGCTGATTGATCCAGTCACATAGGAATGCTGGCCTATGGTCTGCATGGTGTAAAAAAAGAAAATATATAAGGTTATGTGTGGACTGTATAGAGGTAATGTAATTGGATAGGATAGAATATGGAGGTTATGTGGAATTCTAGAATTTGGTAAGCTCTCCTGAAGAGGTGAAGTATCAGGGAACGGTTTAAGGTTTAGAGACCTATGGATTGTAGTGTCTGTATAAGGAGAGCATGGTCACAGTGTCACATGCAGCAGAGAGACGAGGAAGAAGAAGAAGAAGTAATAGTAATGGCCTTTAGACTTTGCAGTGACCAGACCATTCACTACCTTAGTCAGTGCTGTCTCTGTGGAGTGTTGGGAATGAAAGCCTGACTGAAGTGGGTCTAATTAATTGTGCAAGTTAAGAAAGTGTGTGAGGCAAGTGTAGGCAAGCCTCTCAAGTAGCTTAGAGAGACAAGGGAGCTGAGAGATGGGACGGTAGTGTGAGAGAGAGTTAGAGTCAGAATTGTGTTTTTTAGAATGGGAGTAGTCACTGGATAACGGAATACTGATGGAAAGATACCAGGAGAGAGAGAGAGATTAGAGATTGTAGTTGAGGTTGGGACGAGCACAGGAGACAGAGATTTACTGATGTGTGAGGGTAAAGGATGAAGACGAGAGGTAGTAGAGTAGAAGGATGAGAAGAGTGCAGATAATTCACCTTCATTTGTGCGATCACATGAAGAGAAGCTGCCAGAGGGATCAGGGAGGGACGGGAGCAGGTCGCTGGCTGAGGAAGAGCAGACTGTACCATTGCATAGCAGATCTTATCAATCTTGTCCTTGAAATAGGAAGCAAGAACGTGTGTGCTGATAGTGCCTGGTGGGTTGGGTGTCTCAGGGGTAAGTACTCATTTAATTATATTATAAAAGTTCTTGGCTTCAGAATCTTGAGCAGAGATGAGCGATTGGAAACATTTTTTTAGGCAACAGGGGCAGATTAACTGAGGGGCTCGTATGCAGACCCCCTTTTCCCTACAGAGGTGCCCCCTCTTCCCTACAGTGCCGTAGACACATTGTGCCAGAGTGCCACAAGTCTCCAGAAACACAGTGCCCACCATGTTTCCGTGACTAATCACTATTTTGTATCTGCGCGGCCATTGGCCCTCATTCCGAGTTGTTCACTCGTTGCCGTTTTTCGCAACGGAGTGATTAGGTGGAAAATGCGCATTCGCATGGTACACAGTGCGCATGCATTAAGTAATTTAACACAAAGCTTGAGCGTCATTTTTCCAACGCTCGAGTGATCGTGCCAGGTAAAAACGCGGGAGTGGCTGGAGAAACGGGGGAGTGGCTGGCCGAACGCAGGGCGTGTTTGTGACGTCAAACCAGGAACTAAACGGACTGTGGTGATCGCAATCTAGGAGTAAGTCTGGAGCTACTCAGAAACTGCTAAGAATTATTTAGTAGCAGTTTTGCTAATCTTTCGTTCTCTATTCTGCTAAGCTAAGACACACTCCCAGAGGGTGGCGGCCGTAGCGTGTGCAATACTGCTAAAAGCAGCTAGCGAGCGAACAACTCGGAATGACCACCATTGTCCGAGTGATTTTTTGCAGCGACTGCAGTGTTGACTCGGGAGTCTAGAAAGGTAAGTATTTAAACATGGACCCAGGGACCCATTTGCAAACACTGCACCCATAACAGAAACGCCAATGTCTGGCCGTGTCCAGAAACATGCGATAGGAGTGGCACACGGAAGTAACGTGGAGTATGAGATTACACGGAAGCGTTTTTCTTATGAGCAATGAGAGAAGCCAGTGTCACTGATAACAGCGACGAGGAATCCAGCTGATGGAATTATGGAAACTGGTGACATACTCCGGCTGTACATGTTCTCAGGAAGAAGCAGGTTACTGCTATTAGGGAACAGCAATTCCTGTTACTCATTTCCTGAGACGTCTGCTCATAATATCATATAGTTTTTCCTACAGGCGGAAAGAAACGTCATTGAGTAGATAATTCAATGAGGATTACTTTAGATTACACGGAACATATATTCTTCAGTCCCCTGACGAGCACAGAAAACATATATGTTAAACTTAAAGTAAAATATTAATAAATCCAATATAGTGGAAATATAAATTTAATTTTAACATTTCAATCAGTCCTTTGACATTACCTTGAAAAGCAATTTGATTTCTCCTCAAACATATGCTGACAATTTAACATATTACAATAATAGAGAAATGAGTAATTGGAAGGTGTTTTATCTGGTAATCATTATACTGTTACTCTAATCCCGTAATTGTGGCAGAGAATAGCAGGTGCTTCTTAAAGGGACACTGCTAGAGAAATTGATTTTTTGCAGACATTTTACTGTAGCTAGGACTAGATAGTATATATATATATATATATATATAAAATTATATATATAATTTGTGCATGCTCTACACCATACGTGCTGCGATTGATTAAGAATATGGCACGCACAGAAGATTTATTCACAAAGTAAGTGACAGGTAGCCAGATTTTTGGGGGAGTTGATGGGGGGTGGCTAGAAAACACAAGGTGTGGTGGGAACGTTTTCTGGACTTTGTGGGGTGTGGTTAGGTGTAGGCCGTCTTATGTCTCTTTGATGAAAAGAATGTTTTATGGACTTTGTGGGGTGTGCTTAGACGGTGGTCTCATGAGTAGACTGTCTTATGTCTCTTTGAGGGAAAGAACGTTTTCTGGATTTTGTGGGGTGTGGTTGGGTGGTGGTCCCAGGAGTAGGCCGTCTTATGTCTCTTTGATGGAAAGAACGTTTTCTGGATTTTGTGGGGTGTGGTTGGGTGGTGGTCCCAGGAGTAGGCCGTCTTATGTCTCTTTAAAGGAAAGAACGTTTTCTGGAGTTTGTGGGGTGTGGTTAGGTGGTCCCATGATGAGGGTGTCTTACGTCTCTTTGATGAAAAGAACGTTTACTGGACTTTGTGGGGCGTGGTTAGGTGGTGGTCCCAAGAGTAGACTATCTTATGTTTCTTTGATGGAAAAAAACATTTTCTGGACTTTGTGGGGTGTGTTTAGGTGGTGGTCCCAGGAGTAGGCTGTCTTATGTCTTTCTGATGGAAAGAATGTTTTCTGGACTTTGTGGGGTGTGGATAGGTGGTGGTCCCAGGAGTAGGCTGTTTTATGTCTCTTTGATGGAAAGAATGTTTTCTGGACATAGTGGGATGTGGTTAGGTGGTGGTCCCAGGTGTAGGCTGTCTTATGTCTCTTTGATGGAAAGAACATTTTATGGACTTTGTGGGGTGAGGTTAGGTGGTGGTCCCAGGTGTAGGCTGTCTTATGTCTCTTTGATGGAAAGAACATTTTATGGACTTTGTGGGGTGAGGTTAGGTGGTGGTCCCAGGAGTAGGCTGTCTTATGTCTCTTTGATGGAAAGAACATTTTCTGGATTTTGTGGGGTGTGGTTGGGTGGTGGTCCCACGAGTAGGCCGTCTTATGTCTCTTTGATGGAAAGAACATTTTCTGGATTTTGTGGGGTGTGGTTGGGTGGTGGTCCCAGGAGTAGGCCGTCTTATGTCTCTTTGATGGAAAGAACGTTTTCTGGGCTTTGTGAGGTGTGGTTAGGTGGTGTTCCCATGATGAGGGTGTCTTACGTCTCTTTGATGAAAAGAACGTTTACTGGACTTTGTGGGGCGTGGTTAGGAGGTGGTCCCAAGAGTAGACTGTCCTATGTTTCTTTGATGGAAAAAACATTTTCTGGACTTTGTGGGGTATGGTTAGGTTGTGGTCCCAGGAGTAGGCTGTCTTATGTCTTTCTGATGGAAAGAATGTTTTCTGGACTTTGTGGGGTGCGGTTAGGTGGTGGTCCCAGGAGTAGGCTTTTTTATGTCTCTTTGATGGAAAGAATGCTTTCTGGACATAGTGGGGTGTGGTTAGGTGGTGGTCGCAGGTGTAGGCTGTCTAATGTCTCTTTGATGGAAAGAACGTTTTATGGACTTTGTGGGGCGTGGTTAGGTGGTGGTCCCAGGAGTAGGCTGTCTTATGTTTCTTTAATGGAAAGAGAGTTTGAAAGAAAGCTTCTTGGCATGTATCTTGTACAGAGTGATCATTCATTTGGTGGAGCCCACATCTCTGAGTAGGCATCCTATCAATTCACTAGGAGCCATAGGATCACTGGGGTATACAGTGCTTGGTCTCACCAGATACATCTCTCATCCCATATCTATCAAGCAATCCTGATATCCCAACATACGAGTGATTGTAATAGCATTTGATTGAGCAAAAATGTCACAATTTCAGCAAATTTGCAGCAAGTTTCAAGTAGCTGTATGTAATAGAAAATCAATAAACGCCAATCTGCCACAAACTCACTACAATCAATCTTGACGCAATGCGAGTCACTGTCGCACATTTATAATGTGAAATATACAAGTTGCCAGATGCAATAGCCGGTGACTTATGAAGTTGCCAAAAATGTGCCGGAATAATTTGCTAACAAATGGATGGAACAATGGGTATCGGAATTGCTTCTAATGCCAATAACCTGTCCGTCATGTCAGACTCCTTATGGGAGAAATAGTACATTGTTCAATATGTTTTTTTTTGGGACAAGTTTCTGAATGCCTACGTGGACCCAAGAAAACCCTTCCATATGGCATTAAGTGATGAATGGGAGGTGTTTTTGTTTAGACTTTTTTCTACGTTGTCCTTGGCTTATTACAATATTTTCTTTACAGGTGCCAGCAAGTACTGTCTGCCAGGGCATGGTGGTATTTGTGGCTCTCTGAGTGCCAGCGAGCCATGACAGCTCTTAATTTTGGCCTTGACTCCACACCTTCTGTCCATGGATGTATGGCATAGACCAAGTGCTATCAACACGGGACTGATTGTTCTGGTAGAAGGGGTGCATCTTTTTTTCTGGTCTCCACTTTCCCAGGGATTCCTGCTGACTGGCCTAGGGCTGGTTGGTACTATGGTTGGGAGTCCTCACACTCTTTATCTTCGATTGCTACAGTGCCGCCAGCCCTGACGGACAATCGAGAGGACCAACGTTTCCAATACCGGACAAGACTGGAGAGCTAATGCTGGTTATGCTTTTATGGTGGGAGGGGGTGAGGGAACTCTATGCATTTTTGTTCATTTATTTTATTATTTAAAAGTGGCAGTAACCATGCTGGAATGTCGGCCGTGTGTGGCTTCAAGTCCTGCAGAAAATCCCAGGTTGATGACTGAGCCTCCAAATCATTGGGTTTTTCATGCTTTAACTTGGAGGCCCCATCATGCTCTGCAGCGCTGCAATGGAGCAGAGCATGTTAATTATTTCACATAAGTCCTTGCCTTGAGTTGACAATCTATAGTAATTTACCTACCATAGGCATACAAAATGCACATATGTTTTGGCAATGATTATATTGCAACCCCATATTAAACTAAAACCTGCTTATAAACAGGACCCATCTCCTACGGCTGTAGAAATTATTCATACGCAGGAGAGATCCTCTTATTTTAGTTGCAATGCACCTTTGTATGTTGACTGCTCTCTTGCATCTGTATAAATGAGATTCTGTCTATGTGGATCCTGGGTATTACTCTCTTCTGCGGAGTAATGGCTCTTTTCTTGTTTGCTTAAGGTGTTAGGAAATTTACTGTATGATGAGCCAAGAAATTCTAAATTATTCCAATTTCCACCATCATCCAAAAAGTGCTTAGTAAAGTACTGAGCCTTCCTATGTATCCGCACTAAATCCCTGTGTTAATGCGCGCCGTCAAACTGGAAATTGTTCTCTCACAGTATCATAGGATGTGAAATAGCTTAAAATCCTAGAAATAAAATCTTAGAAAATCTGTAAACAAATCACATGAGATGATTTCCACTAAAGTTCAGAGAAGCTATTTGCACTGCAGAGACATAAATAACTAGCTGTATTATCACTGTTTCAAACCACTTTGATGAAACAGATGGTGAAAGCACTAAAGATAATTGTAAAGTTGGAATTATGAGCTATTTGTGAGAAAGCACTTTCCGTAGATTTGCAAAGAACGAGGGTAAAGTCATTGGCGCTTGTACTTAGGCTTTTGGAGGAAAGTCCACCTGTATATCCTGTACAAGTGTATTCCTCTTACTGTCTGCCCTGCAATGCTGAATAGTCGTTATGACCCTACATTTCCTCCTGCTAATTAAGGCCCTTCAGTCAGTGCGTCGGAATACTACTTCTCATCTATGGGTGATTATTATTTGCTGTTTGCCATCTTGGTTTGTGTTCAAATTAAAATATGGTGAAGTGGCTGCATTATCATTGAAGTCCTATGCCTGTTTTGTTTTTTTGTTTTTTTAAGGAAAGGTCTTATAATGGTTTGGGAAGAAAGGTCTCATTCGGCCCACAATGAATGTTCTCAGATGTTTTGAAATGCTTTGAATTAAAGAGGTCCGGGCACTCCCGGCACCTAAAAGGCAAATGTAAGATTAGTGATCAGTGCGTAATTTCTGCCTGAAGAGGGCGCCTCGTTGTGAGATGTGAGGGGCATGCGATAATTCAGCTACGTAACTCTCATATCTGTTTCCTGAGCAATGCAATCTATGTTTTTCTGCTCTCAGGATCGTGCAACACTGTTACTTGCCACTCGTTAGTGAGTGTATGAGGGGGAGATGTTTCAAGCTTTGAGAGAGATAAAAGTGGAGAGAGATCACTACAAAAGTGCTCACTACAGTTCTCTCTTATGCAAACTCATGTATGTTTTTTGATGTAATGATTGGCTTGTAATTGGCATTGCATGTGTGGGGAAGTTGCTCAGTGAAACATAGTTTATTATTGCACGCTGTCTGGTGTTTACTAGAGATGAGCGGGTTCGGTTTCTCTGAATCCGAACCCGCCCGAACTTCATGTTTTTTTTCACGGGTCCGAGCGACTCGGATCTTCCCGCCTTGCTCGGTTAACCCGAGCGCGCCCGAACGTCATCATGACGCTGTCGGATTCTCGCGAGGCTCGGATTCTATCGCGAGACTCGGATTCTATATAAGGATCCGCGCGTCGCCGCCATTTTCACACGTGCATTGAGATTGATAGGGAGAGGACGTGGCTGGCGTCCTCTCCATTTAGATTATAAGAGAGAGAGATTTACTGGAGCTTAGGACTAGGAGGAGTACTGTAGAAGTGTAGAGAGTGCAGAGAGTTTACTAGTGAGTGACCACCAGACAGTGCAGTTTATTTAATATATCCGTTCTCTGCCTGAAAAAAGCGATACACACAGTGACTCAGTCACATACCATATCTGTGTGCACTGCTCAGGCTCAGCCCAGTGTGCTGCATCATCTATATATATTATATATCTGTCTGACTGCTCAGCTCACACAGCTTATAATTGTGGGGGAGACTGGGGAGCACTGCAGTGCCAGTTATAGGTTATAGCAGGAGCCAGGAGTACATAATATTATATAGTGAGTGACCACCAGACAGTGCAGTTTATTTAATATATCCGTTCTCTGCCTGAAAAAAGCGATACACACAGTGACTCAGTCACATACCATATCTGTGTGCACTGCTCAGGCTCAGCCCAGTGTGCTGCATCATCTATATATATTATATATCTGTCTGACTGCTCAGCTCACACAGCTTATAATTGTGGGGGAGACTGGGGAGCACTGCAGTGCCAGTTATAGGTTATAGCAGGAGCCAGGAGTACATAATATTATATTAAAATTAAACAGTGCACACTTTTGCTGCAGGAGTGCCACTGCCAGTGTGACTGACCAGTGACCTGACCACACTGACCACCAGTATAGTTAGTAGTATACTTATATTGTGATTGCCTGAAAAAGTTAAACACTCGTCGTGTGACTTCACTTGTGTGTTGTTGTTTTTTTTATTCTATAAAAATAAAACTCATTCTGCTGACAGACAGTGTCCAGCAGGTCCGTCATTATATAATATATAATATATACCTGTCCGGCTGCAGTAGTGATATATATATATTTTTTATATCATTTATCATCCAGTCGCAGCAGACACAGTACGGTAGTTCACGGCTGTGGCTACCTCTGTGTCTGCACTCGGCAGGCAGTCCGTCCATAATTGTATACCACCTAACCGTGGTTTTTTTTTCTTCTTTATACATACATACTACTACGACATCTCTTTATCAACCAGTCTATATTAGCAGCAGACACAGTACAGTACGGTAGTTCACGGCTGTGGCTACCTCTGTGTCTGCACTCGGCAGGCAGTCCGTCCATAATTGTATACCACCTAACCGTGGTTTTTTTTTCTTTCTTCTTTATACATACATAGTTACATAGACATCTCTTTATCAACCAGTCTATATTAGCAGAAGACACAGTACAGTACGGTAGTTCACGGCTGTGGCTACCTCTGTGTCTGCACTCGGCAGGCAGTCCGTCCATAATTGTATACCACCTAACCGTGGTTTTTTTTTCTTTCTTCTTTATACATACATAGTTACATAGACATCTCTTTATCAACCAGTCTATATTAGCAGCAGACACAGTACAGTACGGTAGTTCACGGCTGTGGCTACCTCTGTGTCTGCACTCGGCAGGCAGTCCGTCCATAATTGTATACCACCTAACCGTGGTTTTTTTTTCTTTCTTCTTTATACATACATAGTTACATAGACATCTCTTTATCAACCAGTCTATATTAGCAGCAGACACAGTACAGTACGGTAGTTCACGGCTGTGGCTACCTCTGTGTCTGCACTCGGCAGGCAGTCCGTCCATAATTGTATACCACCTAACCGTGGTTTTTTTTTCTTTCTTCTTTATACATACATAGTTACATAGACATCTCTTTATCAACCAGTCTATATTAGCAGCAGACACAGTACAGTACGGTAGTTCACGGCTGTGGCTACCTCTGTGTCTGCACTCGGCAGGCAGTCCGTCCATAATTGTATACCACCTAACCGTGGTTTTTTTTTCTTTCTTCTTTATACATACATAGTTACATAGACATCTCTTTATCAACCAGTCTATATTAGCAGCAGACACAGTACAGTACGGTAGTTCACGGCTGTGGCTACCTCTGTGTCTGCACTCGGCAGGCAGTCCGTCCATAATTGTATACCACCTAACCGTGGTTTTTTTTTCTTTCTTCTTTATACATACATACTACTACGACATCTCTTTATCAACCAGTCTATATTATTAGCAACAGACACAGTACAGTACGGTAGTTCACGGCTGTGGCTACCTCTGTGTCTGCACTCGGCAGGCAGTCCGTCCATAATTGTATACCACCTAACCGTGGTTTTTTTTTCTTCTTTATACATACATACTACTACGACATCTCTTTATCAACCAGTCTATATTAGCAGCAGACACAGTACAGTACGGTAGTTCATGGCTGTGGCTACCTCTGTGTCTGCACTCGGCAGGCAGTCCGTCCATAATTGTATACCACCTAACCGTGGTTTTTTTTTCTTTCTTCTTTATACATACATAGTTACATAGACATCTCTTTATCAACCAGTCTATATTAGCAGCAGACACAGTACAGTACGGTAGTTCACGGCTGTGGCTACCTCTGTGTCTGCACTCGGCAGGCAGTCCGTCCATAATTGTATACCACCTAACCGTGGTTTTTTTTTCTTTCTTCTTTATACATACATACTACTACGACATCTCTTTATCAACCAGTCTATATTATTAGCAGCAGACACAGTACAGTACGGTAGTTCACGGCTGTGGCTACCTCTGTGTCTGCACTCGGCAGGCAGTCCGTCCATAATTGTATACCACCTAACCGTGGTTTTTTTTTCTTTCTTCTTTATACATACATAGTTACATAGACATCTCTTTATCAACCAGTCTATATTAGCAGCAGACACAGTACAGTACGGTAGTTCACGGCTGTGGCTACCTCTGTGTCTGCACTCGGCAGGCAGTCCATAATTGTATACTAGTATCCATCTCCATTGTTTACCTGAGGTGCCTTTTAGTTGTGCCTATTAAAATATGGAGAACAAAAATGTTGAGGTTCCAAAATTAGGGAAAGATCAAGATCCACTTCCACCTCGTGCTGAAGCTGCTGCCACTAGTCATGGCCGAGACGATGAAATGCCAGCAACGTCGTCTGCCAAGGCCGATGCCCAATGTCATAGTACAGAGCATGTCAAATCCAAAACACCAAATATCAGTAAAAAAAGGACTCCAAAACCTAAAATAAAATTGTCGGAGGAGAAGCGTAAACTTGCCAATATGCCATTTACCACACGGAGTGGCAAGGAACGGCTGAGGCCCTGGCCTATGTTCATGGCTAGTGGTTCAGCTTCACATGAGGATGGAAGCACTCAGCCTCTCGCTAGAAAACTGAAAAGACTCAAGCTGGCAAAAGCACCGCAAAGAACTGTGCGTTCTTCGAAATCCCAAATCCACAAGGAGAGTCCAATTGTGTCGGTTGCGATGCCTGACCTTCCCAACACTGGACGTGAAGAGCATGCGCCTTCCACCATTTGCACGCCCCCTGCAAGTGCTGGAAGGAGCACCCGCAGTCCAGTTCCTGATAGTCAGATTGAAGATGAAGATGTTGAAGTACACCAGGATGAGGAGGATATGGGTGTTGCTGGCGCTGGGGAGGAAATTGACCAGGAGGATTCTGATGGTGAGGTGGTTTGTTTAAGTCAGGCACCCGGGGAGACACCTGTTGTCCGTGGGAGGAATATGGCCGTTGACATGCCTGGTGAAAATACCAAAAAAATCAGCTCTTCAGTGTGGAGGTATTTCAACAGAAAAGCGGACAACAGGTGTCAAGCCGTGTGTTGCCTTTGTCAAGCTGTAATAAGTAGGGGTAAGGACGTTAACCACCTCGGAACATCCTCCCTTATACGTCACCTGCAGCGCATTCATAATAAGTCAGTGACAAGTTCAAAAACTTTGGGCGACAGCGGAAGCAGTCCACTGACCAGTAAATCCCTTCCTCTTGTAACCAAGCTCACGCAAACCACCCCACCAACTACCTCAGTGTCAATTTCCTCCTTCCCCAGGAATGCCAATAGTCCTGCAGGCCATGTCACTGGCAATTCTGACGAGTCCTCTCCTGCCTGGGATTCCTCCGATGCATCCTTGCGTGTAACGCCTACTGCTGCTGGCGCTGCTGTTGTTGCTGCTGGGAGTCGATGGTCATCCCAGAGGGGAAGTCGTAAGCCCACTTGTACTACTTCCAGTAAGCAATTGACTGTCCAACAGTCCTTTGCGAGGAAGATGAAATATCACAGCAGTCATCCTGCTGCAAAGCGGATAACTGAGGCCTTGACAACTATGTTGGTGTTAGACGTGCGTCCGGTATCCGCCGTTAGTTCACAGGGAACTAGACAATTTATTGAGGCAGTGTGCCCCCGTTACCAAATACCATCTAGGTTCCACTTCTCTAGGCAGGCGATACCGAGAATGTACACGGACGTCAGAAAAAGACTCACCAGTGTCCTAAAAAATGCAGTTGTACCCAATGTCCACTTAACCACGGACATGTGGACAAGTGGAGCAGGGCAGGGTCAGGACTATATGACTGTGACAGCCCACTGGGTAGATGTATGGACTCCCGCCGCAAGAACAGCTGCGGCGGCACCAGTAGCAGCATCTCGCAAACGCCAACTCTTTCCTAGGCAGGCTACGCTTTGTATCACCGCTTTCCAGAATACGCACACAGCTGAAAACCTCTTACGGCAACTGAGGAAGATCATCGCGGAATGGCTTACCCCAATAGGACTCTCCTGTGGATTTGTGGCATCGGACAACGCCAGCAATATTGTGTGTGCATTAAATATGGGCAAATTCCAGCACGTCCCATGTTTTGCACATACCTTGAATTTGGTGGTGCAGAATTTTTTTTAAAAACGACAGGGGCGTGCAAGAGATGCTGTCGGTGGCCAGAAGAATTGCGGGACACTTTTGGCGTACAGGCACCACGTACAGAAGACTGGAGCACCACCAAAAACTACTGAACCTGCCCTGCCATCATCTGAAGCAAGAAGTGGTAACGAGGTGGAATTCAACCCTCTATATGCTTCAGAGGTTGGAGGAGCAGCAAAAGGCCATTCAAGCCTATACAATTGAGCACGATATAGTAGGTGGAATGCACCTGTCTCAAGCGCAGTGGAGAATGATTTCAACGTTGTGCAAGGTTCTGATGCCCTTTGAACTTGCCACACGTGAAGTCAGTTCAGACACTGCCAGCCTGAGTCAGGTCATTCCCCTCATCAGGCTTTTGCAGAAGAAGCTGGAGACATTGAAGGAGGAGCTAACACGGAGCGATTCCGCTAGGCATGTGGGACTTGTGGATGGAGCCCTTAATTCGCTTAACAAGGATTCACGGGTGGTCAATCTGTTGAAATCAGAGCACTACATTTTGGCCACCGTGCTCGATCCTAGATTTAAAGCCTACCTTGGATCTCTCTTTCCGGCAGACACAAGTCTGCTGGGGTTGAAAGACCTGCTGGTGACAAAATTGTCAAGTCAAGCGGAACGCGACCTGTCAACATCTCCTCCTTCACATTCTCCCGCAACTGGGGGTGCGAGGAAAAGGCTCAGAATTCCGAGCCCACCCGCTGGCGGTGATGCAGGGCAGTCTGGAGCGACTGCTGATGCTAACATCTGGTCCGGACTGAAGGACCTGACAACGATTACGGACATGTCGTCTACTGTCACTGCATATGATTCTCTCAACATTGATAGAATGGTGGAGGATTATATGAGTGACCGCATCCAAGTAGGCACGTCACACAGTCCGTACTTATACTGGCAGGAAAAAGAGGCAATTTGGAGGCCCTTGCACAAACTGGCTTTATTCTACCTAAGTTGCCCTCCCACAAGTGTGTACTCCGAAAGAGTGTTTAGTGCCGCCGCTCACCTTGTCAGCAATCGGCGTACGAGGTTACATCCAGAAAATGTGGAGAAGATGATGTTCATTAAAATGAATTATAATCAATTCCTCCGCGGAGACATTGACCAGCAGCAATTGCCTCCACAAAGTACACAGGGAGCTGAGATGGTGGATTCCAGTGGGGACGAATTGATAATCTGTGAGGAGGGGGATGTACACGGTGATATATCGGAGGGTGATGATGAGGTGGACATCTTGCCTCTGTAGAGCCAGTTTGTGCAAGGAGAGATTAATTGCTTCTTTTTTGGGGGGGTCCAAACCAACCCGTCATATCAGTCACAGTCGTGTGGCAGACCCTGTCACTGAAATGATGGGTTGGTTAAAGTGTGCATGTCCTGTTTTGTTTATACAACATAAGGGTGGGTGGGAGGGCCCAAGGACAATTCCATCTTGCACCTCTTTTTTCTTTTCTTTTTCTTTGCATCATGTGCTGATTGGGGAGGGTTTTTTGGAAGGGACATCCTGCGTGACACTGCAGTGCCACTCCTAAATGGGCCCGGTGTTTGTGTCGGCCACTAGGGTCGCTAATCTTACTCACACAGTCAGCTACCTCATTGCGCCTCTTTTTTTCTTTGCGTCATGTGCTGTTTGGGGAGGGTTTTTTGGAAGGGACATCCTGCGTGACACTGCAGTGCCACTCCTAGATGGGCCCGGTGTTTGTGTCGGCCACTAGGGTCGCTAATCTTACTCACACAGCTACCTCATTGCGCCTCTTTTTTTCTTTGCGTCATGTGCTGTTTGGGGAGGGTTTTTTGGAAGGGCCATCCTGCGTGACACTGCAGTGCCACTCCTAGATGGGCCCGGTGTTTGTGTCGGCCACTAGGGTCGCTAATCTTACTCACACAGCTACCTCATTGCGCCTCTTTTTTTCTTTGCGTCATGTGCTGTTTGGGGAGGGTTTTTTGGAAGGGACATCCTGCGTGACACTGCAGTGCCACTCCTAGATGGGCCCGGTGTTTGTGTCGGCCACTAGGGTCGCTTATCTTACTCACACAGCGACCTCGGTGCAAATTTTAGGACTAAAAATAATATTGTGAGGTATTCAGAATAGACTGAAAATGAGTGTAAATTATGGTTTTTGAGGTTAATAATACTTTGGGATCAAAATGACCGCCAAATTCTATGATTTAAGCTGTTTTTTAGTGTTTTTTGAAAAAAACACCCGAATCCAAAACACACCCGAATCCGACAAAAAAAATTCGGTGAGGTTTTGCCAAAACGCGTTCGAACCCAAAACACGGCCGCGGAACCGAACCCAAAACCAAAACACAAAACCCGAAAAATTTCAGGCGCTCATCTCTAGTGTTTACCTCCTTTGATCATTTGGCCATTTGTGGTCAGGTGTACTATATCTTTACATTTAGTGAGGTTTTGTCGTGGTGTAAAGGACAGAGTGTGATTCCTGATTAGTAAAAAACAAACAAACACTGAGCAACATCACCAAACAGGTAATTTCAACTTTAAACTTGTCATTTATTTTGTACTGTCTGGACATGGCTACTAATAACAGATGCACAGACAAAATTCTTAAAGCTATGTGTGTAAATACTAGGAGCTTAGGATACAAAATTCCAGAGCTAATTGCTATAATGACAAGGGATAACCTGGATATTGTGGCAATTACAGAGTCATGGTGCAATGAGAATCATGACTGGGACATAGCTATACCAGGATACAATTTATTTAGGAAGGATAGAATGGGAAGAATAGGAGGAGGGGTAGCAATGTATGTGAAAAAAAGCATAAATGCTACTTTAATACAAAATATTGAAGATAAAACTGAGGCCCTTTGGGTCACCATAGATACCGGGGAGAAGGACATTATTCGCATTGGGGTGATCCATAAACCACCAGGCCTGGGGCAGGATTTGGACAGGACCCTATTGTTGGACGTCACTAAAATTGCTTTAAAGGGAGAAGTCATAATCATGGGAAACTTTAATTTACCTGATGTAAATTGGGAGGGGTCTTTTGCAAGTTCAGCTACAAGTGGTAATTTTCTACATTCCTTACAGGGAGCATCTCTCAAGCAATTGGTGAGTGAGCCCACTCGCAAAGACTCAAAGTTAGATTTAATTCTCACAAATGGTGGCAGGATATCTCACATATATGTGGGTGAGCACCTGGGATCCAGTGATCATCAAGCAGTATGGTTTAGTGTAAAGACAGATTCCAACTCCTGTCACACAAAAACAAAGGTGTTGGATCTTAGAAATGCTGACTTTGCAAAAATGGAGAGATGTTTAAGTGATTCATTGGCGGACTGGAGAAACTTGGAAGGAGTGCAGGAGAGGTGGGAAAAACTGAAAAGTGCAATACCAAGGGCCACAGACCTTTGTATCAAAAGAGCTAGGAAAGGCACCAGGAAAAGGAAGCCAGTGTGGTTCACAAAAGAAGTATCAACTAGTGTGAAAGCAAAAATGGTGGCTTTTAGGAAATACAAAAAGACTCAAATTAATAACGACAAAGAGGTGTATCTTGACAGATGGAAGGATGCTATGAAAGTGATCAGACGTGCAAAGTCAGAAGCTGAGGAGAAAATGGCCCAGTCAGTAGATAAAGGGGGCAAAACTTGTTTTAAGTATATAAGCGAAAGTAGAAAATCAAATGGAGGAATAATAAGACTTAAGACAGAGAGTGAGCATTTGGTGGAGGCAGACAAGGCAATAGCAGATCAGCTAAATAATTATTTTTGCTCAGTGTTTACTACAGAAGGAGAAGGGATGGGGCCACAGTTAAGTTGCAAGGACATTCATAAAAATAAGGTAGATAAAAGTACAATTACAGAGGAAAAGGTCCTAACAGAACCTTCAAAACTAAAAGTGGATAAATCAATGGGGCAAGATGGGATACACCCAAGGATACTAAAAGAGCTAAAAGATGTGCTGGTTACACCTTTAACAGAATTATTTAACCAGTCACTAAATACAGGTGCCATTCCAGGGGACTGGAAAAGAACAAATGTAGTTTCACTGCACAAAAGTGGAAGCAAGGAAGAAACAAGTAACTACAGACCAGTAAGCCTTACATCAGTAGTAGGGAAAGTAATGGAAAAACTATTAAAATAAAGAGTTGTGGAATATCTTAAATCAAACAACTTACAGGATCCAAAACAGCATGGATTTACTGGTGGGAGATCATGCCAAACAAATCTTATTGACTTTTTTGACTCTGTGACAAAAATAATAGATCAAGGGGGAGCTTTAGATGTAGCATATCTAGACTTTAGTAAGGCATTTACACTGTCCCACATAACAGACTGCTAAATAAACTTGAAAGCATGGGGGTGTATTATAAAACAGTTAAATGGATAAGAACCTGGTTGCAGGATAGGAAACAGACAGTTGTAGTCGATGGAGTGCAATCTATGGAGGGAAATGTTACCAGTGGAGTACCCCAGGGATCTATACTTGGTCCAGTTCTCTTTAATATCTTTGTCGGTGACATTACAAATGGTATTCAAGGGAAAGTATGCCTTTTTGCAGATGATACAAAGATATGCAACAGGGTAGACACACCGGGAGGGGTAAAACAAATGATTGATGACCTAGGCACGCTTGAGAAATGGTCAAGAGCGTGACAACTACAGTTTAATGCTAAAAAATGCAAAATCATGCACTTAGGTATCAAAACCCAAAGGCTAAATATAGTATCAAGGGTACTATAATGGAAACTACTGAGGAGGAAAGGGATTTAGGAGTCACTATTTCAAGTGACTTGAAGGCAAGAAAGCAATGCAACAAAGCAATGAGAAAGGCAAGTCAGATGCTTGGTTGCATAGGGAGAGGAATCAGTAGCAGGAAAAAAAAGAAGTAATAATGCCACTGTATAGGTCATTGGTACAGCCCCATCTGGAATAGTGTGTCCAGTTCTGGAGACCATATCTCCAGAAGGATATAAATACATTAGATAGTGTACAAAGAAGGGCAACTAAAATGGTGCATGGCCTACATCACAAAACTTACCCGGAAAGGCTAAAGGATCTTAACATAGTTTGGAGGAGAGAAGGGAAAGGGGCGACATGATAGAAACTTTCAAATATATCAAGGGTCTTAACAAAGTTCAGGAGGGAAACATTCTTCAAAGGAAGAGAAGTATTAGAACTCGAGGACATACACTGAGACTGGAGGGGGGGAGGTTCAGGGGAAATTTAAGGAAAAATTACTTCACAGAAAGGGTAGTGGATAAGTGAATAGCCTCCCATCAAAGGTGGTAGAGGCTAAGACTGTAGAGCAATTTAAACATGCATGGGATAGGCATATGAATATCCTTACAAAGAATTAAGGTTCAAAAAGGGTTGATATCGCATACAGAATAAAAAAGGGGCAGACTAGATGGGCCAAGTGGTTCTTATTTGCCGTCAAATTCTATGATTCAATGTTTCTATGTTAGATAAAGTACCAGCCAATCAGCTCCCAACTGCCATGTAACAGGCTGTGTTTGAAAAATGACTGTATTATTATTATCCTTTATTTATATGGCGCCACAAGGGTTCCGCAGCGCCCAATTACATGGTACATATGCACATAATCAAAACATGAAAATAGTGACTTACAGGTGAAGACAATATAAGACAAATACAGGGTAACTAAGCATAACTACACTAGTAAACGACATAGAGATAAGTTCCAAGGTGGCCAAAAAACGGCGGGATTTGGGCAGTTGAGGATTATTAAAGTAAGAAAAGGATAAGCACATGAGGGAAGAGGGCCCTGCTCGTGAGAGCTTACATTCTAAGGGACTGTAAGGAGCTGATTGGTTGGTATGTATTTCTCTCCACTTTATTATTCTCCAAGGCTAAGTACATCTGCCCAAAAGAACCACCCAATCAGCTCATAACTGTAATTTTTGAATCACAGCCTGTAACATGGCAGTTGGGAGCTGATTGGCTGGTACTTTGGGGGTCATTCCAAGTTGTTCGCTCGCTAGCTGATTTTAGAAGCATTGCACACGCTAGGCCGCCGCCCTCGGGGAGTGTATCTTCGCTTAGCAGAATTGCGAACGAAAGATTAGCAGAATTGTGAAAAGAAAATTCTTAGCAGTTTCTGAGTAGCTCGAGACTTACTCCTACACTGCGATCAGCTCAGCCCGTTTCGTCCCTGATTTGACGTCACAAACACACCCAGCGTTTGGCCAGCCACTCCCCCGTTTCTCCAGACACTCCCGCGTTTTATCCTGGCACGCCTGCGTTTTTCTGCACACTCCCAGAAAACGGTCAGTTTCCGCCCAGAAACACCCACTTCCTGTCAATCACACTCCGATCACTTCAACGATGAAAATTCTTCGGTCGGACGTGAGAAAATCTACTAAGTTTTGTGCTAAAATACTAACCGCATGCGCACTGCGTACCATGTGCATGCGCATTTTTGCCTTAATCGCTCCGTTGCAAAAATCGGCAACGAGCGAACAACTGGGAATGACCCCCCTTGTCTCCATACACTTTAACTCTCTACAAGGCTTAGTACATAAACATTTCTCTCTCCACACTTTCATACATCTCCCACTTGGTTACATTGGCTGCAGCAAGGGAATATGGGAGGAATTTATGACCATGCTACGTGGGTGTATATAGTCACTTTGTAAATTTCCAGCACGTCACTGATGGTGAACAGTGCCACACTATGTTGGAGGTGCGGAGACACCCCTCTGGCAGATCCTGGATCTCGTTAGCATGTGCCCGCCCCTTCCTTCTCAGCACCCCCCACATTAGTAGGAGAAATAGTATTTATGTTTAGCTCCTTCCAGTCTGTGATAACAGAAAATAAAGTTACTCTATTTTGGGGTAAAGAGGTATCCTCTCATCTACTCTATTATTTTGCATGCAGGGTAAATACTGGCTGCTTCTGCATGAAGCCCCCCACAGCTTTATTAAAACACTTCTATTTAGACAGACTGCTAGGACACGCCTCTCCCAAATCAAAATCTCTCTGCACATGTTACATCTGCCCCCACCCCCGCCCTGCAGTGCAGCATGATGTTACCCAGGTGCAGAGTTGCTTGCTTTTTCTTACTTTACTCCCACTTTATACTCAACCCAAGAGACGTTAACTGTGTGGATTTTTATTACCATCAAATTTTGAGAAAGTCTCTACGTGTCAGGTTTCTTGCCCATTTAAGTTGTGTCATACTAGCCTACCCCCGCACTTCCTGGAAAAGTAGGTGAACCTCCCACATCCGGCCCACTTCCTAGTGAAGTGAGGAGGATGGGGAGATTATACCAGGAATCGCAGGCCTGTATGGAGGGGGTGGGGCTAAAAATAACCAAATTGCATCACTTTAAGACCTGCCCCTTCCCCATAGATTCAGAATTAGCTGAATTTTGCCATAACAAGGGTGAGGCCTAATGACTTCAAAAGCCCCAACATTCTCCCAAAATGATCAACTGCTTCTCCTCTACGGACTCCTCTCAGAGAGGAGCAACACTGAGTTGTTTACACAAAAATCCTGTCAGAAAAGAGAGTGTTTGTAAAAGCCCGGATACTCAGATTGTCACATAGCATTCTGAATACAGACCCTCTACAGCAGACGGGACCCCCCCTCAATATCCCTTAGTGTAATGAGAGTTATAAAACCTATTCTGATTTGTAGATAACAGGACAAAATCTCTTCTTATGATGTTTAAGTAATAGGCATTTACTGACAGTGTACCACCGGATGAAAGTATATGGGGGGACAGAGTCAGTACTGGTGCAATACCCCTAGCTCCTTGTGAGCCAATGGATGCTGTAATTTAGGAGGCTGCCACTAGGTGGAGACAAGCCTGCAACAGAATAGTCAGTCAGTGGTTGGGCATGCGCAGTTGGGACCAGGAGATGACAAGGAGTGGAGTGCAGAGCAGGGTGAATTGCCACGGGTCTGATGAGAGGAAAGAGACTGGGTAAAGCATTAACGCTGAAGTAGTGCAGGGTAAGAGATGCCACAGAGTATTGGTATGCTGAGTGACCGTTGCAGAAACACCAGCAGAGAGTGAAACTGAGAGCTAGAGACAGTGTGTCAGCACTGGGAGCCCCAGCTGAGATCCATGGAGGCTGTGAGTAAGTAAGAGCTGAGAAAGGGAGACGTCCCTACAGCACTACTGAAACTGTTTAAGTATTATTGAGAGTATATGAGAGATACTAAGAACTATTGACAGATACTGAGAAGTATTGAGAGATACTGAGAACTGTAGAGAGACACTGAAAGTATGTTAAGAAGCATCGTTCAAGTACTGTGTAATCCTGACTTGTTCAAGAGTTAAAGATCTGTATGTGCAGACAGCATGAGATATGTTTTGTTTGAGCTGCTAGTGCAACCAGTGTAAAGAGAGGAAGCCATTTTTTTGTGAAGCATCAGCTAAGTGAAGAACACTTTGCATCTGAGCTTTTGATACCGTGAAATGCTGACGATAATTTCCACTGTGTTTATTGTGCCTTATAATTGGAATGCCAGAGCTATTGTTCCCTGGAATCAAGAAAGACCAGCATTAGATACTAATCCTATGACTATTGCCTATTGTGGATTACAAATAAAGTACATGCATGTTATAGGCCAGTGATCATCCGGCAACAGAGTACTCAAATTTCAGAACTTTGTGAGCACTGTAGATTGGTTTTTGAGGTTAATGCTATTTTTGCTGAATAAAAATAAATTTTGCTATTACCTTATTTTTGTATATTGCAAAGGTTATTGTATGTTTAAAGTATAGTATGTTGAGCCAATTGAGTAGTTGCATTTTACCATGTCATAGGCAAAAAGATGCTGCAGAAGTAAATTCAAGAACCCTGTTTAACTACCCAAATAAGTTATTGCTGATTGCTTACTTACTACTGTATTGCAAGCTATTGTGTTGTCATTGCTCTATTCCTTTTGTACTTCCATTTCTTGTCATACAATATGTATGGTGATCATTATTTTTATCATACAGTGACCTGCCCCTGGACTCATGTCCTCTTACCCGCATTTGATAAATCTACTTGATTATTCGATTTATCAGGGCTGTCACATTATGCAGTTTTTCTGTGTGTATGGGGCTAGCCTCCCTGCTACAGCCCGAGGTGGATAAGCAGGGATAGAAAATCCTGAAATGATCAGAAAATACTGCTTAAGCCACAAATAAAGATGAAATCCACTTAAAATATATTTATCTATAACTCCTCCTCTCCACAGGTAGAAGAACCTCAGGTGGTCCAATGTCCTTGATCCCCCATGGATTAAGGAACACTGATAACCAGTGGCAAACTGACATGGACAGTATCTATTGAGGAGAGTATCTACAGAACTATGAGGATCTCAGCTATGGATCCTTTATACTATAACTAGTCGCATGGACGGTCGGGGGTTATTTAAGAAAAAGAAACAGTCATTATAAAATTCTAAAATATTTCTTTTAGAAGCCTGAGGCTTTTACCGACGCACTGCAGGAGATCGTCTAATGAGTCCTGCGGTATCGTAGTCCAGCTCCCCCATCTTCCCCCGTCAGGCTGAAATTGTAAGGGCCAGTAAGTGCACTCTTACACAGATAAGTGAGTAAATGTCTCCTGCAAATGGACCTAGGGAAAGCAAGAGAAATGTTTGCGCATCAGGGTTGTTGCAGAACCAGAATCGTGTGGAGAACAGAAGCTACATTTTTTGCCTGATTGCGATAAATAAAACATTTTCCTATTGGTCTTTTACTGGTACAAATTAAGAGAGAGAAAAATCAGTGTTTGTCTTCCTATGCAATGTATAGATATGAGCACTGCCAATATTTTAGTACAGATGAATGTGTGATTGGAGTTCTTGGATGCGCTCTACGTGATTATTTAAGCACATACTGTATGCAGTGAAAAGAAAAATAGTTGTACAAGACAACATTCAGAGTGATGTAAAGGACCAGCTGATTTCCTCCTGTAGATGCTTGGCATTCTATATATATACTATATACTGTATAATGCAACTTGGGCAGCATTCTAATTTATATATACTGTATGTTCTGTATAATGCGCCTGGGTCTGCATACTATATATAATGCTTTTGGGTCATCATTCTCTATATAAATATAATGCACACAGATCAACATTCTATACACAATTACTGTAGGTATATCTGTAGTGGGTGCAAGGGGTGCCATTGCTGTGGGCCCAGAGGCTTAGGGGCCTCCAGTTCAAAATATGCCACATTTAGTGCTGCCAGTACACTTTATGCACAGTGTCCCCAGTTCACATTCTGCTACATTGTAGTGCCCCAGTTCACATTATACTAACATTGTAGTGCCCCCAGTTCACATTATGCTACATGGTAGTGCCCCAGTTCACATTATGCTACATTGTAGTGCCCCAGTTCACATTAGGCCACATTGTAGTGTCCCCAATTTACATTATGCTACATTGTAGTGGCCCCAGTTCAAAATATTCTAAATAGTAGTGCCCCTAGTTCACATTATGCTACATTGTAGAGCCCCAGTTCACATTATGCTACATTTTAGTTCCCCAGTTCACAGTATGCTACATTGTAGTGCTTCCAGTTCTCATTATGTTACATTGTAGTGACTTCAGTTCACATTATGCTACATTTTAGTGACTTCAGTTCACATTATGCTACATTGTAGTGCCCCCAGTTTACATTATGCTACATTGTAGTGCCCCAGTTCACATTATGCTACATTGTAGTGCTCCCAGTTCTCATTATGATACATTGTTGTAACTTCAGTTCACATTATACTACATTGTAGAGACCCCAGTTCACATTATGCAACATTGCAGTGCCCCCAGTTCACATTATGCTACATTGTAGTGTCCCAGTTCACATTATGCTACATTGTAGTGCCCCCAGTCCCTATTATACCACATTGTAGTGCCCCAGTTCACATTATGCTACCATGTAGTTTGTTCCCCCAGTTCTCAATATGCTACATTGTAGTTCACCAGTTCACATTATGCTACATTGTAGTGCCCCCAGTTCACATTATGCCACATATTAGTTCCCCAGTTCACATTATGCTACATTGTAGTGCCCTAGTTCACATTATGCTACATTGTAGTGCCCCCAGTCCCAATTATACCACATTGTAGTGCCCCAGTTCACATTATGCTACATTGTAGTGCCCCCAGTTCACATTATGCCACATAATAGTTTCCCTGTTCACATTATGCTACATTGTAGTGCACCAGTTCACATTATGCTACATTGTAGTGCCCCCAGTCCCCATTATGCCACATAATAGTTTCCCTGTTCACATTATGCTACATTGTAGTGCACCAGTTCACATTATGCTACATTGTAGTGCCCCAGTTCATGTTATGCCACATTGTAGTGACCCCAGTTCACATTGTGCTACATTGTAGTTCCCCCGGTTCACATTATGCCACATAATAGTTTCCCTGTTC
This sequence comes from Pseudophryne corroboree, assembly GCF_028390025.1. Taxonomy (NCBI): domain Eukaryota; kingdom Metazoa; phylum Chordata; class Amphibia; order Anura; family Myobatrachidae; genus Pseudophryne; species Pseudophryne corroboree. The sequence goes on from NC_086452.1 coordinate 16,199,097, forward strand.
ACATTATGCTACATTGTAGTGCACCAGTTCACATTATGCTACATTGTAGTGCCCCAGTTCACATTATGTCACATTGTAGTGACCCCAGTTCACATTGTGCTACATTGTAGTTCTCCCGGTTCACTTTACGACACATTGTAGTGACCCCAGTTCACATTATACTACATTTTACTGACCCCAGTTCACATTATACTACATTGTAGTGACCCCAGTTCACATTATACTACATTATAGTGCCCCAGTTCATATTGTGCCACTTTGTAGTGACCCCTGTTCACATTATGCCATATTGTAGTGCCAATGGCCAAGAGGCTGGTTCCATTGCTGATCTGGTGGCACCTGTATTTGGCTTGTGGAAGGGCACCCTGCAGCCAGGAAAGCTGCTCATCACTTCCATCGCGCATGACCCGCACCAAGCTTCCTGCTGCTAGCCCTGTCTTCATTAATGCCACCCGGAGTGTGGCGCACAGTGGCGGGAGCCAACCCGGGGACTGAAGTGCCTGTTATAGTGCCGGCATAGCCAACTGCAAGTTCAAATGATAGGTGTTTTTATATTTAGCATTTTGATTTAATGAAATATTTTATAATTTTTGAATAGACTAATTACAGAAAAATAAAATCTAACATAATTCCTTCCTGAATTTAAAAGATGAGAAATTAACCAGAGAAGGATATTAATTCCATTTGCTGGACTAATACCCTGCAGCTATGAAGGTGCTAAACTAATTTACAAGGTGTTAAATCAAAGATGAGTCTTCCTGCTCCTGGATGCCGAGTTTAGCCGGCCTTGTTTATACAGTACTAAATCCTTGTAAAGTCAGACCAGCAAATCTGTGATGTGACCTCGCCTGTTAGGCTATTGGAACACCTGCAGATTTATGAACTTCAGATGTCTGCTAGGTTTAGGTTAGACGTCATTTGCAAACCAGAGCCCCACGCGCAGTAGCCCCCCTGATTGATTACAGTTCCTTTTCTGCTTATTTTGACCGCATCCACTTTTCAGCTAACAGAGGGAAAGGACAAAGTATTAAACCTGCTGTTTGCTGCGTTCCATGTGTTTTCCTTTTTTATTTTCTTTGTCAAACTCAAAATCTTTTAAGAGAATATTTTAATTAATCTTTCAAAATGTTACCTGACCGAGATGCGGGACCGAAAGGTCAGCCTAGTTCTTCTGTAAATGGTGGTTTTGAAAAATTGCCCATGGCCAAGATTTTTTTTTTATAACATGCAAAAATCTCTTTTGTTCTGCTGTGATTAAGTGTCTTGAGTGCACTTTATATGGGGGAAGTGGGGGGAAGGGGGGGTTTGTTCGACTGACATAATAAATTAGAGAGCAAGGTGGAAAATATCCATTTCAATATTTTTTATCTCAAAGGGTCTGTAAGAGTTACGGTCAATGCTGGGAGATGTTTTGATTCTAAAGGGATGAAATGTGTTCTCCTCTAACACCCCCCCCCCCCCCCCCGCCCAACCACACACACACACACACACCTTGGGGTATATTTAATTAGTGCCGAATTTTTCGACAGTTGGAAAACCGGCACTAATTAAACCTCAGCGCATTCAATAGTGGCCTTTTTCGCCCACTTTATTATCCATTTTCGCCCATACCTTTTCGTTTCTGTTTCTGGTCTAATCGGCATGGGCGAAAACGGACCCAAAAACTGTTGAAAACACCCGCAAATTTGACAAAACATGTGGATCGGCGGCGAAGTTGAAAAAACGTCACGGGCATTAAATAGGTTGAATGTAAATTCGAACCTAAAAAGGGGTTAAAAGTGCAGTGTTTTCGACTGTTCGAATGAACGGCACTAATTGAATACACCCCTAGTGTCATTATCATTCATGTCATCACCACGATAGGGCTATGTGGCCCATTTTATGATATTATGTAATATAACAGCCACTAGAAAAAGTGTTGCGCCCAGGTCGGCAGACAAAGCACAGAGGAGAAACATAAATGCAACATAAAACTTTTATCTGGATAGTATGCCAATCCTTGTAATGCAATATTGGTGGCACTTGGGGGGTGGCACTGAGTTGGCTATCAGTTTAGAAATTCATAAATACTTTTATAATGTATATGGAGGACTACCAGAGAAGAGACGCCTTGACGTGGCTGGTGGCTTACCATATGTTTGCAAATGTATGCAACTGAGATCTCTGCATTACTATTATCATGTAGGATGTACTGTATGTCACATTTGCTGGTCTATTACTGTGTGCTGGGTTACCCCCTCCCTTACATGCACCTATGATGGGCCTATAAATTGATTTGAGCAATTACTTTGTGTATCTCCGAAGTCCAGGGTCTCAGTCCAACTTTTGTGTTGCAGGAGAAGACACCGGCTAAGTCCCCACCGATCAGTCCTCATATATGGATGTCTGCTGCCAGCTGTGCAGAGACACAAGCTAAAGGCGTTTCCATTTGCAGTGAAGGAATGGATTGGGAAGGATTAATGTCTGTCAGGAAGCAACTACCTGTGATAAGTGTGTAACAACATTGTACAGTAGGTGACTCTTTTCTGTGTCTTCAGTCTAATAAGCAGCAATTCCCAGCTAATCAGGAAAATAATGAAGCCAACAGAAAATGTAACATTTCATTTAAATGCTAAACGGCACAGCATGCTCAAAATCCCTTTGTGGCTTAGTCAGTGGCTTCTTGTAACTGCACCTAAAACATATATATATATATATATATATATATATATATAAAACAATAGAGAATAGCGCCCAGGTAAATTCGATAAGACAAAGGAAAATTACTGACTTTTTGGTCAGACCTAACACTCCTCACAAATAAGTGAGTGGCAGCTCTTAAACAATATAAAGATAAATATTTAAAAAATTAAGTATAAAAAGCGCCTAATAGTGTCGGTGAATCACTCTTCGTGAAAATAAACGTGATAATAAAACAGACAAAGTATAACAACTTAGCTGTGGATATTTCTGGTAGATGACTCTTAGAAGCCGGACATGTAAAGGAGAGATAAATTTGACATAGTGTGTACTGTTTTAAAATTCCACAGGTGTTTAAAAAACAGTTTAGGAACTGTGCTGGTTCCAATTTTTAGTAAGAAACTGTATCTTTTAAAACCAATAACAATTTAATAAACACACTCCTGCCATACATGCAGGTTACATATATAGACAATAAACAGTAAAAAGGCTTTTAAGGACGTATATAGCAGCACATTCAGTTATAAATGTAGGTATTAATCGTACAAGATTGAGAAGTATAACAGGCTTATCTGTCCTCGTATAGAAATTTTGGGATAGAATTCATCCGTAAATGCAAGTATCAAACGTACAAGATAAAATGTAAAAGCATAGCTTATCTGTCCACGAATGGGAAGTCAAAGGGGTGAGCATCCAATCCCTGTCCCAACGCGTTTCGTCCTGGTATAAGGACTTCTTCAAGGGGATAACATACTGTGGGAATTGTGGGGGTTTTTATACTGGAAAAAGTGGTCACATGTAAGGAAGTGACCTCACTTCCTGTGTATCCTTCTGGATGTGACTGGATTAAATATAAAACATATATCTACGTTATCTATAATTTATACATAGCGAGGGTAAGGTAAACATAACTTGTATATCTTTAAAATAATTCCAATAACCGGATATGACGTCAGCGGAAATGGACTGTCCATATCATCCAGGCCGGAAATAACGTCGCGCAGCGACGGCTCCTGTGAGACAATATATATAACTATATTGGACATTGAACCTTATGGATTGTCTCATATGCCCCTACCAAAGACTGTATCGTCTCCCCCGCTTTCCTTTGCTCGAATTGACTATCACCGCTGGCGGAAGTGACGTAATGCGTTCCACCGCGATAAGCGGAAGTGACGTTTTTTTGCGTTCCAAACTCGCTCTACACTATTCTCTAACATTTGTTCTCTTTGTAAACTTATTTTAAAGATATACAAGTTATGTTTACCTTACCCTCGCTATGTATAAATCACCCCTTTGACTTCCCATTCGTGGACAGATAAGCTATGCTTTTACATTTTATCTTGTACGTTTGATACTTGCATTTACGGATGAATTCTATCCCAAAATTTCTATACGAGGACAGATAAGCCTGTTATACTTCTTAATCTTGTACGATTAATACCTACATTTATAACTGAATGTGCTGCTATATACGTCCTTAAAAGCCTTTTTACTGTTTATTGTCTATATATGTAACCTGCATGTATGGCAGGAGTGTGTTTATTAAATTGTTATTGGTTTTAAAAGATACAGTTTCTTACTAAAAATTGGAACCAGCACAGTTCCTAAACTGTTTTTTAAACACCTGTGGAATTTTAAAACAGTACACACTATGTCAAATTTATCTCTCCTTTACATGTCCGGCTTCTAAGAGTCATCTACCAGAAATATCCACAGCTAAGTTGTTATACTTTGTCTGTTTTATTATCACGTTTATTTTCACGAAGAGTGATTCACCGACACTATTAGGCGCTTTTTATACTTCATTTTTTAAATATATATATATAAGCTGTTAGTAATACAGATATAATGACTGCTAGTAATTCCATCAATTATTGCTGCAGTATTCGTAATATACAGAAGCTTGTAAAAGTATTCAACCCCCTTAAAGTTAACAGATTTGTCTCTTTGTTACAATTGACGCTGACACAGATTGTTCCAGACAGTAAGTATTTTTATTGGGCATCAGGAGGCTCTGAAAGTAAATGTTCTAACTCATAATTCATCTTTTGACGGCAGATATATTTTTGATGTCTGGTTGGGGGTGGGGGCTGCAGGCAGCACCGCGGAGGCCGGACCTGTTACCACACACACGTAGGAGAAAGTCTTATCTATGGAGATAAAGTAAGGATGGTGGTGCTTCAAATGGGCCGTGTATAGTATCAAAGAATATACTGACAGCCTTTCTGCACATATTTTATGTAATTTATATTCCTTCATAACTCCTTATATCTGTGGAATGAGTTTTATAGTGGGCCTATTACGTGGAAGTTTCTTAATGTTTATTAATATTGTAACATAAAAGACAATAATATAATCCCTTCGTCAGAGTAGACTGTTGGTATATAGCAGACCCTCCCATACATTCCCCTTTCCCCCCCAGTACAATATGCAGCTCTAGTCCCAACCGTCACAATTCATTTACGATCGCTGTTACCTGAATTTAATTTACTCGTTAAGTACCTGGTAACTGGAAATAAAGTGTGAAGTTCGGGATCAGAGTTTTGCACCATGTGGAAAGGGTCCCCCATATACACCGTTCACTTTCACACGTGCTTTCATCATTCTCCCATCCTTAAGTAATTTGCCATTGTATTCACTGGGTTTCTAGGCCCTGACATGTTGCATATGTTATCACAATGTGGAACTCACAATGGTGACAGGTGGCTGGCATACAATGTGTAGTAGCGACACTCTATCCCCACCCCACCCCCCCCCTTACAAATAACTGCATCTAAATTCAGCTCTGGATAATAGACCATTTATTGCCAAAGTTGTTGTCTTCTGAAAAGCCAGACAATCACCAATGTAATGAAAGCGATATTGGGGGTCATTCCCAGTTGTTCGCTAGCTGCATTCGTTCGCTGTGCAGCGATGAGGCAAAAAAAGTGCACTTCTGCGCATGCGTATGCAGCGCAATGCGCACGCGCAATGTACTTTCACAACAGCCGAAGTAGTTTCACACAAGGTCTAGCGAGACATTTCAGTCGCACTGCTGGCTGCTGAGTGATTGACAGGAAGTGGGCGTTTCTGGGTGTCAACTGGCCGTTTTCAGGGGGTGATCGAGAAAACACAGGCGTGCCTGGCAAAACGCAGGCGTGACTGGCCGAACGCAGGGCGTGTTTGTGACATCAAATCAGGAACTAAACAGTCTAAAGTGATCGCAAGCGCTGAGTAGGTATGGAGCTACTCTGAAACTGCACAAAATTATTTTGCAGCCGCTCTGCGATCCTTTCATTCGCACTTCTGCTAAGCTAAGATACACTCCCAGTGGGAGGCGGCATATCGTTTGCACGGATGCAAAAAACAGCTAGCGAGAGAACAACTCGGAATGACCCACTTGTCCGATATCTGCTTCACTTCAATCCTTATCAATACAATGTAACATCTTTTTCCAGATCCCTCCTATAGATAAGTATTAGGTCCCAATCTGTTCCTATCTGGAGCAGGCAGTATTTGGTTTCGCTATATGAATGCAGCCCCCCAGCCCACCCTTTATCTGTGGTTCTATGAGAGAGAATGTGCGAGGCTGCGGAATGTACACAATCTCATCTGCTATAATCATTAACATTGCAGCAGAGGTGTCATATTGCTGGGACTGCGCATTCCATACACATCACTGCAAAGGACTCAACCTGTCAGCAACAATTTAAAAAATAGAAATGTTTGAAAAAGTAAAATTGCTAAAACAGCAACCAGGTTGCAATGAGGCAAAGGAGGGTGTGCTTAGGTGGTCATTCCGAGTTGATCACTAGCTGCATTCGTTCGCTGTGCAGCGATGAGGCAAAAAAATTGCACTTTTGCGCATGCGTATGCGGCGCAATGTGCACGCATGACGTACTATTACAATGAACGAAGTAGTTTCACACAAGGTCTAGCGAAGCTTTTCAGTCGCACTGCTGGCCGCAGAGTGATTGACATTATGCCAGCCAGGGCCGGCCTTAGGCATAGGCAAATGCCTAGGGCATTTGGTATGCTTAGGGGCACCAGCAGCTTCTGCTGATTAAAATGATATGCAGCATGCCTATATTCTGTGTGCGATTGTGGCTGTATCTGCATATGAAATGCTACATTACAGTGATTTCCAGGAATACACTGCAACGTAGCATTTCGTATGCAGATACAGCCGCAGTCACACGCAGAATATAGGCATGCCGCATATCATTTTAATCAGCAGAAGCTGCTGGTGCCCCTAAGCATACCAAATGCCCTAGGCATTTGCCTAGTTTGCCCATGCGTAAGGCCGGCCCTGGCTGGCATAATGTGTATGTGCCATTGTACTGCATATTCGGATCCACAGTCACACCTACCTTCAACTTTTGAGATCTGCGTAAATGAAATCAGCTTGTGCCTACTTTTGTGGGTCTGACGGGTGATATACATGGTCAGGGCTGTGTCGGTACTAGCGTGGCACATTCCCGTGATTGGCGTGGCCACATGCTGGCGTGTATGCCACAGCCCTCTGTGCATTCTGCGTCACTGAAGGGCCCCACTCGCTCCCACTGCACATACTAGAAGAAAAGTTTAATTGTTTCTCTAAAATACTGTTACTATCACTGTAGGACTACCCTATATTGTCAGCACTCATATATATGCTTATGATAATATTGTCATAACTCCTATATGCTTATGATATAAAGGAACAAGTACAGCAAATGGGGTCCCACTGAAAACATAGATTAAAGTCCAATATCCATGACCTCTGCAAATATAATAATCAACCTGTAAATGTCCCTTCTCCGCCTCATAAATGTACCCCCCCCCCCCAATCAAATCTAATTATCGTTTGTGGACGCAGATGTGTGTCTTCAATAACAGAGGATGCAGCCCCACAGCCAACGCTATATTGGTTCAGTTGGCTCAGATACGCCCCTCTGCTGTATCCGAGCCGGCATAGTAATCTGCGGTGGAAACGCACTTTTGTAAATGACCATTGTTGCTTTTATATAAAAGCCCGCGCTCTATGCGATAATGCAGTGCCTTGGGGCGCTGTTTGGTTGCGGCTTATGCTGGATATATTGTATTATTTTGGCCAAATAAACTGAACAAGATTTTCCAGCCACGTTATGTAGAGAAAATGGATCGAGCATTAAGATGTGATGCGCTAGATAAAGTCCTGATATTCTGTTATAGAATTAGAGAAACACAGATGCCCAATTTGCTCAAGATACCAAAATCATCTTTAAGAGCTTTCAGGAATTATTAGATAATAAGCAATCATTTTTCTTTTTATGGCGGATCCATTAACTTGGATTCATATACAGTAGATGCAATTTCTAGTTTTCTACTGGACCTCAGCGAATCTACACAAATCCCATAAGCGACTATTCGCAAATTTGATCACAGGATTCATAAATTCACTAATCGATTATTCAATTTGATGTTTAAATCAGCATTTTTTACAGGCGGGTCCAATCCAGTTCGATTGCTCCACCCCAGGCGCAATTCTACTTTCCAGTCCGTCTAAGGTAAATGGGAGCTGGATATTATTACTTATTACCTGGTTTCTGCTTTAGGAACTTTATAACTTTTTAACTTCCTATGTTTTTGACACTTTACAGATTTTCTTAATAGTTAGACACCTGGGGCGAGGAGGCTTCATACGTAAAAATGAGGCCAAATCTCCTATGCACCAAGCCAGAGCTGGCCTTAGGCATAGGCAAATGCCTAGGGCATTTGATATGCTTAGGGGCACCAGCAGCTTCTGCTGATTAAAATGATATGCAGCATGCCTATATTCTGTGTGTGACTGCGGCTGTATCTGCATACGAAATGCTACGTTGCAGTGTATTCCTGGAAATCACTGTAATGTAGCATTTCATATGCAGATACAGACACAGCCGCACACAGAATATAGGCATGCTGCATATCATTTTAATCAGCAGATGCTGCTTGTGCATCCTAGCCACATAGTAATGCAAATATTATGATGCATTTTCATAAACAAAAGGCGACCGACGTTAGCAGAGCTGCCAGCTGACTCATGCCAGGCATCTCCTGCAGAACTAGCGGCTGTGCTAGGGGGCACCAGCCAAAATCTTGCCTAGGACATCATATTGGTTAGGGCCGGCTCTGCACCAAGCTCCGGAATGCTATATATTCCGGAGCTTGGATACGGTGGGCAACGCCATCTGTAGATGGCATTACCCTATAGAAGCCTATGGGCTTCTTTTCATCTTTCCCCCTGAGAGGGATCCAATTATATCCCTTCCACTTGACGCGTGCGCAGACGGACTTCTGGGTCCTAAACCAGGAAGCACTAGTGTATCTATAATGGGTGCAATGTGTGCGGTGCTCACGGCCCCTGGGTCCAGAGAGGTGGCCCACACTGCACACACTGCACCCATTTCTTCTATACTCACCTTTCCGGCGTCCATCGATGACTGTGTGTCTCTCCCGTAGCCGTCACCGCTGCTGCTAGCGCACTGAGCATCTACAGTGCATGCGCAGGACTCCGAAAAAATGGTGCGGAGGACATTTTTTCGGAGTCCTGCGCATGCGCTGTAGACTGTGGCACTGTGCCGGAGTCTCAGTGCTGAAAGCGCTAACAGCGGCGCTGCCGGCTACAGGAGAGGAGGGGGCCCACACATGCAGTCTGCAAACGGATCCCCTCCTTTCTAGAAACGCCGCTGCCTGGAAGTTCCCGCAATGGTGTGAAATATTCCTGCATACGGAATTAGAGAACACAGATATACATGGCGGGATATGTGAATGCGATGCATTATGCATCCCATCCCCCGGTTTGTATATTTATATGATTCGGTGCATACGATGAAGCCGATTTCTGCCTTTTGCCCCTGGGCAGTATGTCTGAAATCGGTGAGATCTGCGCGCATTGCGATAGGGATAAATGTTAAAATATTTCACGCGTAATCTACTGGGCCAAATGAATTGAGTGAAAAAGAGACAGACAATTTTTTGTTATTCTTAAAATAAATGATATAAACATAATTTCAGCCCGCTCCTACTGGGTACTTCAGTCAAAGGATAAAGAGGTCTTTATCAGACAGACGGTTTTGTGTTACAGCTCGCGTAAAGTACACCGAAATAATTTGAACCAGAGCTATTGCAGGACGTGTCGGAAACAGATGTGTTTATAAGACAGACAATTATCTGGTGCAATTAAAACAAAGTATACTAAAACATTTAAGCCACAGCTACTGTAGTATTTAAGTGAAATAATAGATGATTAGAGGACAATTTAGGGACGAATTAGAATGGCAGGAATGTGAGAATGGAAACCGCACGTACAGTGGTTCTTAGTTAAGAGAACAAAGGCATTTAAAGTCTGGATAAAGCGACAGATAAATCTCCAGTATGGCCCCTGCTTTGGCGGGCGCCGTCACTGTCCAGTTCTCCAAAGCGCACGTACATTTGGAATTTGTATTTGTGAACGTTGCATTATATTGTTTACACGTATAATCCTGTCACCATTAGCTGAGCGGTGATGAAGGGTTTGCAATGAAAAAGGGCATTTTTAAGACTTGCTAAACAGAGAGAATACTTTCACGCTATATCGGAATAAAGTACATTCCAATTATTTATAGCTGCACCTGCCGCTGTATTTATTTCAGAGACAAACAGGCATTTATGAGACAGGGAGTTACTTGGCTCTGTAAGGATAAAGAGTAATAGCTACAGGGGCATTACTTCACTGGGAAAAAACGCTGTTTCCAAACATACCTTAAAAAAGAAAAAGACAGAAAATAGGGACAGTTGTCGGACAATTATGTTGTAGCACATTATGTACAGTATGTCACTGGTTATTAAATATAGGGGTTTGTTTTAATAGTGTGGTGTAAAGATAATAATGTGATGTAACCTATAGCAGCCAATCAAGTAAGATATTTTGTTAGAATCATATACAGATGCTCATCACTTAACGACCGAGTTACATTCCTACAACTAGGTCGTTAGACGAATTGGTCAATAAGCAAGGAGCCGCATACTGTACGTAGAGCCTAATTCAGACCTGACCGCTGTGCTGCAAATTTGCAGTGGTCTGCGATCAGATAGTCGCCGCCCATAGAGAGTGAAAACTCGCCCAGTGCAAGTGTGTGAATGCAAGTGTACGCCGTGCGAAAACTTCGCCAGACAGCGGACATCTGCAAATCCGTTCGCAACTCACTTACCATCTAATGATATTTCCAGTCTGTGCAGTGTGTGCGCAGCCCAGGACTTAATCCTACAGTGCCATACACACAGGCTGATCAGGGCTGACGTCATAGACCCGCCCTGAAAACGCTTGAGAACGCCTGCGTTTTCCTGACACTCTCAGAAAACGGGCAGTTACCACCCACAAATATCCGCTTCCTGTCAATCACCTTGCGATCAAAATTTTGGTACCATCCTGTCACTGCTTGGCATCGCGCCTGCGCATTGCAGTGCATACGCATACGCAATCATTTCTTAATCGTCCGCTGTGTGATTTCGGCCAACAGCAATTAGGTCTGTGTCAGGCCCTTAAGCCACAATGATGATATGACGCTGAGACGAGGCTGAGATGTCGCATTACCGCTTCCAGCTGCTCGGAAGTACGAGCGCTCGATGGACAGGCAGATCTATACGTTACAGGGCATCCTCACTCTCTGACCTGAATGACTGATGTCCCCCCCCCCCCCCGAATAAGCATCATACGCATGTCTAGATGGACAGACAGACAGACAGACAGATAGATAGTTTCCTCAGAATGCATCTCATTGGATGAAACTCAGAGTGAATTTATCCCAATCGATACATGAAGGTGAAATGCAGATCATTGGCCTTAATCATCAAGCTTTTAAAAATGGATAACGTTAGGGTCAGGAGACCGCGCCATCAATGCTATTATTCAACTCAACTCAGCTTTACCTGCGACACAGTAATTGCCGTGTCATTACCATTGTGCTAGATTTATGTAACCTCTGGCAATATCACTATTTTCCAGCCTTGAAATATTGGAATCATTTCACGGGTATCTCAAGAGCAATAAATCTCTAAATCTTTGATAGATCACTTTTCAGAAAGTAATTTCCCATTGGAAACACAAAGTGTTCCACGGGTATTACTTATCATCTTAATAATGATGACTTTAATTGTCCATAGGTACCCAAGCTACTAGGGTGTGTGGGGGAGGGGGCGGGGGGGGCGCTAGCTGGCCAGAGAACAACTTTTTGATTTGCTACCAATTCTCTTGGCATAATTGACCGAATAACTTACTTCTTGCCAGAGCGCATAAGATATGATGCTTCTTATGACATATCCATTAAAAGTGTTTTGGAAATGGGCCATTTCATACCTCTCCGCTGACTTCAAAAGGATAGACTTCAAAATGTATTTGTATCCCAGAAGCCAAATATATCCCAATATACTGTATAAACGATGGCTCAATGCCGTATACCGTCCATGTACAGAACTTGATCTTTTTTTGCTACGGCACGTGTACGACAATCTCTAAAATCTCCTGCATTGCAAGCGTTACACAGAGGGGTGTGGATCATACGGTCGACGGTGGCTAGGTCGACACCTGAAGTAGTTTGACACATTTATTAGGTCGACATTTAATATGTCGACATGAAAAAAGGTTGACATTAGTTTTTAATATTTTTTTGGTGTCGTTTTCTTCGTAAAGTGACCGGGAACCCCAATTAGCGCACCGTGTCCCCTCGCTCCGCTCGCCATGCTTCGGTCAAGGTTGCTATTCCTAGTCGTAGTCCGCAAGGATCGTAAATTATGAAAAAGTTCAACAAATGGATTTAAAAAAAACAACAACTAATGTCGATCTTTTTATGTGCCTATGTCGACCTAGTGACCATGTCAATAGTGATCAACCTAATAAGTGTCGACGTAAGTTCTGTCGACCTACAGATCGGATCTCACACAGAGTGTACACATGGAGCCATAGCTGCCACCCTCCAAGAGTTAGCCATTGCCTCCACCCCCGAAGGGTTAGCCATTGCTGGCACACTAGGGTTAGAGTAGGGGAGGGTAAAAATACTTACCCCATCCGCAGTAGGGATCTTCAGTGCTGGTCATGTGACCTCCGGCATCCCGACCGCCGTTATCTAATACGGAAGCCTGCAGAGTCCACAGGAGTAAACGGAATACTTCTTATAAACCTTCAGCGGGGATAGAACTGAGAATATGGTCAGTAATACAAATATAAGCCACAAAGACAATATGTATCTATGACAGGACAGTCAAAGGGGTAAATTTACTAAATGTTCTAAAAATGAAAATCGGTGATGTTACTCATAGCAACCAATCAGATTCTGTCTATCATTTTCTAAGATGCAATAGAGAAATGATAGACGCAATCTGATTGGTTTTCATTTTTAGAACCTTCAGTAAATTCACCCCATAGTGTCTGAGTTCGGATGGCGGTCGTTAGGTCGACAAGCATTAGGTTGACATACATTGGGTCGACCACCTAAGGTCGACATGCTTTAGGTGGACAGGGTGTCTAGGTCAACATGGTATTAGGTTGACATGTACTTGGTCGACATGCAAAAAGGTCGACATGAGTTTTTCACAATTTTTTTCATTTTTTGACCTTTTGTCAAATTTAATGATCTACGTGGACTGCAACTGGGAATGGTAACCTGTGCCGAGTGCAGCCGTAGTGGAGCGAGGCACCTTGCCCGAAGTTCACTTGCCATGCGATGTGACCGGTGTGCTAATTGGAGTTCCCCATCACTTTTTGAAGAAAACGACACCAAAAACAGTAAAAAAAACTCATGTTGACATTTTTCCACGTCAATCTTGTACAGGTCGACCTAATGACCATGTCGACCTCATGAACCACACCCTCTGGGTCGCTGTCTCCCGCCAGTTACAGGACGCGCATCGCTTGTTGCTCTCGGGGAACTCACATACGGAAAATGTTAGGACACTAATTTTGTTGCAAACATAAAAAGTTTGATTAAAGTGCGCAATGTTCTGCAATCTATCATTTTATATGTAATATCAGAGTTTTTATAATGTCTGCTATCAAAGTCTTCCCCAAACTTTGATTACCTGTAGAAATAAAATCTCAGATCCAATATTGTAAAAAAAAAGTGAAGAAAATAATAAAATTCTGCCGGCAGAACTGATTAACGTTACAAAATGCGGACAGATTAATATTTTAAAATCTGTTAAAGAGACCGATGTAACAAAAGAGGAAAGAACGCTTTGGTTTAAATGAAAGGGCAGAACCTCCGAGTTCTATGGAACACCGTCCAGTAATGAGTTGGTGCCGTAGTGTATGTCAGCCAATGAGACGCGAGGTGCTCCCCGTACCCCCCACAGGACAATGTGCTACAGTTTATCTTTATAGAGACATTTATTCTACTAACGGCCACTTATCTGGAAGTGTCACTTAACCTTTTATTCTCTCCTAATCAACATTTTAATTGATGTTTCCATCGCTTGATTTTGCTGCTTTTACTATTCAGTGAGGATGGAAGACCTACAAATACTGTAGATAGAAAATGGTTTAAATATATTCAGAATTTGCTAATTTTAATTATTTAAAAAAAATGTATTTTAACAAATGACAGTAATACCAAAGATCATAAAAAAAGATTCATATAATGTTGATGGTAGAACAATTTATAAAGAGTCAGATGGAAAACGGCGTGTTGGGGAGGGCGGGGCAGCGACACTGATCACATGGACCTGCTCTGTCTTGCAGGAGTGTAATGGCGGGTTGGGTATGAAATGCCGGCAGTTGAGTTGCCGGCAGTCACATGAGCGACAGTGAGAATTTTGACACCGGATGGGATAAGTATTTTACACCTCTCCCCTACCCTAACCCTCTGGGGGGTCGGCTAGGGCTAACCCTCTGGGGGTGTCGGCTAGGGCTAATCCTCTGGGGGTGTCGGCTAGGGCTAACCCTCTGGGGGTGTCGGCTACAGCTAATCCTCCGGGGTGTCAGCTACAGCTAACCCCCCTAGTGCCTAACCTTTACCACCCCTAGTGCCTAACCTAAACCCCCCACCCCAGGCCCTGACCTTAGCCACCACCTTAATACGCACCTTTGGGATGTCGGTTGACAGCATTTCCCTCTCTCTCTCTCTCTCTCTCTCTCTCTCTCTCTCTTTCTCTCTGCCCCCTCTCTATTCCTTTATCTTCATCACACTTTTACTCTCCCTCCCTTTAATTTTTTTCCGAGCTGTAAATAGAATTTGTACATATTGGCTTCCCAGGAAAAACTCTTTTTTTTAATTAAACAGTGGACAAGATATTATGCAGGTTAGTGCAACAAATAATAATAATAATAATAATAATAATAACATTATAAGACCTGGTAGCAGATCCACTTTATTGTTTCCATGACAATATTCTCATTGTTGCATCTTCCTCCCACCATCGCTGCAGAGCATTGTGACCGCAAACCTCCACTGTGTACCCACTATAGAAACTGAAGGAGATATAATCTTCCAGTAATTAATGATCACAGACGTTTCTGCAGACAGGCAGATGCCCCAGCTCACGCATTTCTCCAACAGCAGAAAGACAGGGTACATATGACACAAGGGAAGGAGGAACTTAGGGAAGTTTTTTACAAACAGTTTTTCCAATGACCAGTTTTCATGTTTTTTCCTCCAAAATCTTTTGCTTGCTTAAATCGGATTATGTGGGAGTTCTGGGTTACTATTACAGTTCTTGGCCTTTTGCAATTTGGGTCCAGGACAGCGCTGCCTATCTATCAGTGATGTGCGGTGGGGTGAGGCAGGTGAGGCAGAGCCTTTCCTGTCATACTAACGTTTGTGCCAGAGTTATGACTGTATAAAGTTTATGAAAAATACAAATAATTTGTTAGAAATATCTTCTTTGTATTACTCTGATAATTTTTATAGCCAAAACTGTGGAGTAAAAAGTCTATGGCAGGTGAGGCAGTGCCCCACATGTCTATCTTTTCAGCACATCTCTGATCAACTCTCACCAAATTTCCAGGAGTTTATACTGCTGCACCTGTATATAATGCCCAGATGTACCCTTTGGCTCATATATTGTGTGTAAATCTGGCTCTGGTGCCAGCCAATGCCTCCTGAACCATTTAGCTCACTGCACGTCCCTGCTATCTATGATAGTCATGTCTTCATACATGTCAGGTTTCAGGGCTTTGTTTGGGTTTTAGAGATTCTGGGTTTGTAACAGGTCCGTGCTTAGAGGACAGGAAGCTAGGAGGATGAAAGTAATTCCTCTTCATAGAATAACAATGGTTGGAAGGTAAACATGGAGGCTTGGCTTGAATAGACAGGGTTTTCGTGAAATCAATAAGGACTAAAAAGGTCATTCCGACCTGATCGCACGCTGCCGTTTTTTGCAGGGCAGCGATCAGGTCACTACTGCGCATGCATATGCACCGCAATGCGCAGGCGCGACGTACAGGTACAAAACGGATCGTTGCTGGGCGATGGATTTAACAAAGAATCAATTCGCACAGCCGATCGCAAGGAGATTGACAGGAAGAAGGCGTTTATTATGGGTGTCAACTGACCGTTTTCAGGGAGTGGTTGGAAAAACGCAGGTGTGTTCAAGCGTTTGCAGGGCGGGTGTCTCACGTCAATTCCGGGACCGGACAGGATGAAGTGATCACAGCGGCTGAGTAAGTTCAGACCTACTCAGAAACTGCACAAATTGTTTTTGTACCGCTCGGCTGCACAGGAGTTTGCACACTTGCAAAGCTAAAATACACTCCCCTGTGGGCAGTGACTATACGTTTGCATGGCTGCAAAAAATAGCTAGCAAGCGCTCAAACCGGAATGACCCCCTAAGTCCACACTGGAATGGAGAGTATAACTTGTACAATGAATCCAAGAAGGACCAGAATAGCTTGGCACAATGAATACAGGCTTGGACCGGAATGGCTTGGCATTACAGTATAAATAGTTTGGTACAATGGATCCGGGCTGGACTGGAATAGCTTGGCACAATTAATACAGGCTTGGACCAGAATGGCTAGGCACAATGATTCTGGGCTGGATTGGAATGGCTTGGTCAGTGGATCCGGGCTGGACTGGAATTTCTTGGATCCGGCCTTGAACCGGAATGGCTTGGCATTATGAATAGCTCGGACTGGACCAGTATAGTTTGGCACAATGGATCCTGGCTGGACAGGAATAGCTTGGCACAATAGATTTGGGCTGGAACTGGAAAGGCTAGGCACAATGAATAACTTGGTACAATGGAACGTGGCTGGACTGGAATAGCTTGGCACAATGGATCCGGGCTGGACTGGAATAGCTTGGCACAATGGATCCGGGCTGGACAGGAATAGCTTGGCACAATAGATCCGGGCTGGACTGGAATAGCTTGGCACAATGGATCCGGGCTGGACTGGAATAGCTTCTGTAGCTGGAATAATGCACTCGTAGCATATGCAGATACACATGGAGACCTGGCAACTTAAGCCGCAGGACGCCCGAAAACGAACATTGCTTCAGCACGTTCTGTTCATCAGAAGGTGGACATGGTCAGCTGGACTGTAAGAGCTGCCAGATTGGTCTGCCCGTGGTCAGCTGACCGGGACCAAGATAGCAGCGCCCAGAGACCAGAGCTAATGGAAACTCCATGTGTGGATGCTGGGATGGGGGAGTGGGACACGCAGAAATGCTTGGGGAAGCATGACAGATACTAAGTGCTGACAGAGGGGCATGAAGCTGAAATCCAGAAACCAGCAACTGCGCCCAGTGGACTGGTAAGCGTTTACCACGCTGAATCCCGGCAGTACACAGCAGATGTTGCAGCCTCTGTCTTTTGTACAGAGGAGCCCACTTCCAGCTTCTCTGCTCTGCCGTTGAGTACAAAGACACACTGTGCGTTTCAGTTGCCACAGCCCCTCAAGCAGTCACTACCTGTCAATCACTCTGCGTCCTAATGCACACTTCAAGCGCCATCCCAAGACCATCGCGCCACGTGTACAGTGTGACTGTGATGCATTTGCAGTGCCAAAAAAACATTGGCCAACTGCACAAACATTGGCTTTGAGTCCACCCACGGAGAGATAAGCAAAATGGCGAATAAATTTATTGTGGCTCCAGTTAAATGGTGGAATGCGTCATTTCACAGTGGTACTAGGCCCCAGCCATACAATCCTTCTGTTCCATTTCTGCATCACTAGTCTCCATTTTTCCCATTTTGTACAGCATTTTGCAAAAGTTAAACCGTGTGCTTGGGTTAGGACTGGGAATACCTATGGAAAAAATGTTGGGCCATATGTGGAATGAGGAAAGCTTTGATAATGTTTTGAAGTGTCTCTAGCCAGGCAGCATTTACAGTAGCAACGAGCGCTCGAGGCTTTTATGCCCATTCTTCTAAAGCCATTTATCTAGCAGTGAGTTATGGGGGTGAGGGTTAGTGGGAGAACCGTCACACTGTTACAAGCAGAAAGAAAATGTAATAAATAAAAAACAACCTAGGACCATAAAGAGTCCACAGCCCAGTGAACATCATAACGCTCGGGAAAAAATCCTAATCATTGTAGTTTATATGAAGCTGGAGAATCAGAGAAGAAAAAAACACGAGAATCCAATAAATCACTGGCGACAATCAATAACAATTATGATTTTCGTTTCAGTGACTCTCGGTGCCAATAATTACAACAATGGGGAACATTAAAGACTTACAGAGAGGAAAAGAGAACTTACAAATATCTAACACATACAGAACTTAATCCATAGGATCACAGCATTACCTGGATCATACGGTCAGTTTGTCAGACTGGGGATTTACTGTAATCTATGAGGAGGACGGATATGTGATATGGAAATATGGATTATCTAAAGCACAGAACATCTTATTGAAGGTTTATTCCTGTAGGGAACAATGGGACAGATGTATTAACCTGGAGAAGACATAAGGAAGTGATAAACCAGTGATAAATGCAAGGTGATAAACACTCCAGCCAATCAGCTCCCGTATGTAAATTAACAGTTAGGAGCTGATTGGCTGGTTGCATTATCACCTTGCACTTATCACTACTTTATCACTGGTTTATCACTTCCTTATGTCTTCTCCAGGTTAATACATCTACCCCAATGTATCAGACCGGTTATTCCAAAAAAATTCTCATTTTTTTTTCTAAAATAAAACTTTATTTCTGCATTGTGAACCTTCCTTAAACTGATAAATTCTACAGTATGATCCTCCTAAAACACAAATCTTGCCATTATTCTCTACTTCTTATAGCATCAGAAGCCCCGTCTGTTACATTGGGACCTGTGGGAGGAGGTCGCAAAAAACTTTTTGGAAAGTGGGAGAGGGGCGCATGGTGGGTGCGGTAAGGGCGTTTGGGCCAATGCTGCTACTGCAGTGACACAACTAGAGGCTCAGCATCTGCATCTTCTGGCGGGATGGGGTAATTGCACACTGATGATAACCAGGCACATATGCAAATTAACTCCAAGTCATCAACCTGAGATGTTTAAGCCACTGCATATGAGCAGAAATGCGCTATTGTTTTTGTGTTTTTGAATTAATGAAATACATTTTCCAAAACAGCGAATAGATACTGTATATCCCAGAGCCCCTGAGGAAGTCCAGTAGAATGAAACGCGTAAATAATTATTCATACTGAAGACATCATTTCGGCTGGATACCTGTGTGCATAATCTTACCTGTGAGAGTTCCTAGCTGGCCAGAGGTACTTTACGCTGTTCTCGGATCCATTAGAAAGAATCTCAGATAAGCTCCTCTCTTTTTGTAATAATCTATCTATCTATCTATCTATCTATCTATCTATCTATCTATCTATCTATCTATCTATCTATCTATCTCAGAGGGCAGGAAGTACTAAAGAAAAAATACGGAAAAACCCCTGAAAACGGGGGTTTTACCGCATTTTCAAATTTACTAAGACCCTACTGCCGCGTTTTCGCTGTCCAGGGTATTGCTATCTCTGGATGGCAATACCCTATAGAAGCCTATGGGCTTCTTATCACCGACCGCCGCAACCCGCCGACACCGCCGCCCCCACCGCAGACGCCGACCCCCCTCCCCCCGGCTTACCTTCCTCCAGGCTGCCCTGGACCCGGAAGGTAATCTCCTCCTCCCCCTAGCAACTCAGCCAGAGGTCTTTCCGGCTGCAGGGGGGAGGAGGAGGCGCCGGGGGCAGCCTGCTGCTGCTTCCCGGTGTCCAGGCAGTGTGGGGACCTCTGGGAGGTGACCCCCTGCAGACCACCTCACAGGTATAGCGGAGGGCCTCCATTACCGCATTGCGATAATGATTGCATATGTTAGTCAGGGCCGGATTTAGGGGGGGCGAAGGGGGCGACCGCCCCCCCTAACACAGTCATAGCCACGCCCACTTTTGAGCTGAAGAGAGCTCTTCAAGGAGAGCCTGAGGCAGCACGCTGTGCTGCAGCCTATACCACAGCAGCACAGAGGAGCCCAGAGAGCAAAGGTTACAGAGCATATGCCCCTCACTTGCAGGTGTGTGGGTACTAGGGCTAATAAATACAATTACCCCACAGCACAGTCACATGTACATAGAACAATCACAAAGCTCTATCTCAGTCTCACTCAAAAAGTTTAGTTTTTCAGGAATTGAGAGAGGAGGAGTTAGGATTGCAGATGGGAGGAGTTGGGACTAGAGAGGGGAGGAGTCAAGATTAAACAGTAAACCGCCCCCCCCTAAAAGAAAAGTCTACATCCGTCCCTGATGTTAGTACATATGTAATCAACATCGCTGCGGTAAGCGGCGAGGGGCGGCGATGTATCTTAATATATCCCGCCCTAAGAGTGGCCATTTTCTCAATCCCGGGAATCGGGATTGAAAAATGAACTATCCCAGAATTCTTGGGATACCTGGGATTGGCTTCTTTTCAATGTGTCTTCTCAGGAGCCACGAGTGCCGTCTTCAAGTCGGCTCCTTTCTGAAGATGAATCCTTTTTGGCATCCGTAGTCACTTCAGCATAATTAGTTAAAAGTAATCAGTTATACCGTAATCAGCTAATCGCGATGGGCTTTAATAAAAGTCCTTTGCTGTATTAGGATCACTGCGCTGGGAGATTGCATATCGGTCTGTGATCTCTCGCGGTGATATTAGCTGTGAATTGGTGGCAAAAATTAATAAAGAGCCGGAAGTCCTGCGGAATGTTATATTTAGTTTTTCTTTTTCTCTCCTGCATGAGAAATACAAAGTTACATTATTGAAGTTTCTGGTGCTTATTACCAATGTATCATCTAATACAGCGGTAATTCAGCCGTCATTGTGATGTGATTGACATCTGGCTGGTAGAATGTTTGACTCTCACTTTAGGAGGTCAGTGTATGTTTAAATTAAACATATGCTGAATGCCGCATTGTAGTCCCTGAATGGCCCCTACAGCCAGGGAAAGAAAAAAAAAGACAAAAAAATAGGGCATTGGTTACAAAGCGCCTCCATGTTCCCTTCACCTCGGCGCACTCTGCCCTCTCCCAGCTCCCTGTCACACTGACGCCGCTCTCTGTGGAATTAGTGACTGGTTAAGCTCAGCACGTTGTGTGTTATACTCAGTTTTGCTTCTGGTGTTACATTAACACTAAAAAAGCTCATTATGATTCTCAACCTGTTCAATATTTTCTCAAGCGTAACACAGGGTTTACAACGACTGTACTTCCGCATAAAGGGCTTGTCCACTTAGGACATAATTGCTAGGGGTACAATTACTAAAGGCCATCTTTTATAGATTTTTATTTTACTAAAACCAATTAAAAACGATCTAAATGTTTCTGAGGATAAAATACACATGTACTAACATTTAAAAATGTATATTAAAAAATCATCTATTAGTATATTAGGGATCTAGTCAGGATCCTGATATTCATCACAGGGTGGGTTAGGCTACAGGGGTGGGGTGGGGGTTAGGCTGCAGGGGTGTGGTGGGGGGTGTATAGGGTTAGGCTGCAGGGGTGGGGTGTGGGGGTGTATAGGGTTAGGCTGCAGGGGTGGGGTGGGGGGGTGTTGGGTTAGGCTGCAGGGGTGGGGTGGGGGGTGTATAGGGTTAGGCTGTAGTGAGGGAGGGTTAGGCTGCAGGAGTGGGGTGGGGGGGTGTATAGGGTTAGGCTGCAGGGGTGGGGTGGGGGGTGTATAGGGTTAGGCTGCAGTGAGGGAGGGTTAGGGTTAGGCTGCAGGGGTGGGGAGGGGGGGTGTATAGGGTTAGGCTGCAGGGGTGGGGTGGGGGGGTGTTGGGTTAGGCTGCAGGGGTGGGGTGGGGGGGTGTATAGGGTTAGGCTGTAGTGAGGGAGGGTGTTGGGTTAGGCTGCAGGGGTGGGGTGGGGGGGTGTATAGGGTTAGGCTGCAGTGAGGGAGGGTTAGGGTTAGGCTGCAGGGGTGGGGAGGGGGGGGTATAGGGTTAGGCTGCAGTGAGGGAGGGTTAGGGTTAGGCTGCAGGGGTGGGGTGGGGGGTGTATAGGGTTAGGCTGCAGGGGTGGGGTGGGGGGTGTATAGGGTTAGGCTGCAGTGGTGGGGTGGGGGTGTATAGGGTTAGGCTGCAGTGAGGGAGGGTTAGGCTGCAGGGGTGGGTGGGTGTATAGGGTTAGGCTGTAGTGAGGGAGGGTTAGGGTTAGGCTGCAGGGGTGGGGTGGGGGGTGTATAGGGTTAGGCTACATGAGTGGGGTGGGGGGTGTATAGGGTTAGGCTGTAGTGAGGGAGGGTTAGGGTTAGGCTGTAGGGGTGGGGTGGGGGGTGTATAGGGTTAGGCTGCAGGGGTGGGGGGGTGTATAGGGTTAGGCTGCAGTGAGGCAGGGTTAGGGTTAGGCTGCAGGGGTGGGGTGGGGGGTGTATAGGGTTAGGCTGCAGGGGTGGGGGGGTGTATAGGGTTAGGCTGTAGTGAGGGAGGGTTAGGGTTAGGCTGCAGGGGTGGGTATAGGGTTAGGCTGCAGGGGTGGGGGGTGTATAGGGTTAGGCTGCAGTGAGGGAGGGTTAGGGTTATGCTGCAGGGTTGGGATGGGGGGGTGTATAGGGTTAGGCTGTAGTGAGGGAGGGTTAGGCTGCAGGGGTGGGGTGGGGGGTGTATAGGGTTAGGCTGCAGTGAGGGAGGGTTAGGCTGCAGGGGTGGGGTGGGGGGGTGTATAGGATTAGGCTGCAGTGAGGGAGGGTTAGGGTTAGGCTGCAGGGGTGGGGAGGGGGTGTATAGGGTTAGGCTGCAGTGAGGGAGGGTTAGGGTTAGGCTGCAGGGGTGGGGAGGGGGTGTATAGGGTTAGGCTGCAGTGAGGGAGGGTTAGGGTTAGGCTGCAGGAGTGGGGTGGGAGGTGTATAGGGTTAGGCTGCAGGGGTGGGGTGGGGGGTGTATAGGGTTAGGCTGCAGGGGTGGGGTGGGGGGGTGTATAGGGTTAGGCTGCAGTGGTGGGGTGGGGGGGTGTATAGGGTTAGGCTGCAGTGAGGGAGGGTTAGGCTGCAGGGGTGGGGTGGGGGGGTGTACAGGGTTAGGCTGTAGTGAGGGAGGGTTAGGGTTAGGCTGCAGGGGTGGGGTGGGGGGTGTATAGGGTTAGGCTGCAGGGGTGTATAGGGTTAGGCTGCAGTGAGGGAGGGTTAGGGTTAGGCTGTAGGGGTGGGGTGGGGGGTGTATAGGGTTAGGCTGCAGGGGTGGGTGGGGGGGTGTATAGGGTTAGGCTGTAGTGAGGGAGGGTTAGGGTTAGTAGGGTTAGGCTGCAGGGGTGGGGGGTATATAGGGTTAGGCTGCAGGGGTGGGGAGTGTATAGGGTTAGGCTGCAGTGAGGGAGGGTTAGGGTTAGGCTGCAGGGGTGGGGTGGGGGGGTGTATAGGGTTAGGCTGCAGGGGTGGGGTGGGGGGTGTATAGGGTTAGGCTGCAGGGGTGGGGTGGGGGGTGTATACGGTCAGGCTGTAGTGAGGGAGGGTTAGGGTTAGGCTGCAGGGGTGGGTGAGGGGGTGTATAGGGTTAGGCTGCAGGGGTGGGGTGGGGGGGTGTATAGGGTTAAGCTGCAGGGGTGGGGTGGGGGGTGTATAGGGTTAGGCTGCAGTGAGGGAGGGTTAGGCTGCAGGGGTGGGGTGGGGGGGTTTATAGGGTTGGGCTGCAGGGATGGGGTGGGGGGTGGTGTATAGGGTTAGGCTGCAGGGGTGGGGTGGGGGGTGTATAGGGTTAGGCTGCAGGGGTGGGGTGGGGTGGTGTATAGGGTTAGGTTGCAGTGAGGGAGGGTTAGGGTTAGGCTGCAGGGGGAGGGTAGATTTAGGCTGCAGTAAAGGTGGGTAAGAGTTTGGGGGTGTTAGGGAGCAGGGTTTTTTGGCAGCCGTCATCCCACCCGCCGGGGTCTCCATACCAACCCATACAGTACATGTGTGTTATAGCCTCTGAAACTCAGTTTCAGTTTAAATCAATTTTCATCAATAGAAAACGGTGAAAATTGAACTTTAGTAAATAACGCCCTAGTGTAACCAGCCGTATACTTGTTGTATGTGAACCTCTCAAATTCTAGGCCAACAACAGTTAATAAGTTAGAGAATCATAAAAATGATGTTATCTTTATTCATTTCTCTTTATGCATCCACCCAGGTACTGGCCCTTGCTGTACGTCTGACACCCATGGGATATCAGGTTTACGGAGCATTTATTTTCCCTTATTCTGTGTCACCGGGACATTAAACTTCTTATCTTGCTCACAAAAAGTGGGTTTTTAAAGTTTAACTTAAGGTCTGGTTCCGTGTACTTAGCAGGTGAATGTCTGCGCTGGTGTTATTTAGCTGAGAATGTATTTCCTCCTTCAATGGAAAATGCCAATCTCTTGTACAATATATTGTTATCAGCGTATGTTGAACAAGCAGTTCCAAATCGACTGATTACATTGTCCACTTGTGATTGTGTATAATCCGATGTGTCTGCTAATGATTCAGTGTCCTCTAAGGACGTTGGAGGAGATGTCTGCTTGAGTGAAAAACCCACCAAAATAAAGTGCAACCAGTGCTGAGATGCCCCATCTTTCCACAGTCCACCATAACAGCCAGAGGCGGAGTTACCATTGGTGCACCAGGTGCATTGAACCGGGGCCCTTGAGTACTAAGGGGCCCACTGCTGCCCACCCCAGTGGACGGATTGCCTAGTAACGTCGGAGTGGTTGTTTGCGGTGAAGCTGCCTCAGGTGAGCGCGGTTCCGTCTGTAACACTCACTGCTGTCTGTGAATTGAAGGCAGCTCACAGCCGATGTAACTGGCACCGTCTGAGTCTTCCTGAGCGAGTGCCACACTAAGGAAAGCACAAGGGGCAGGGGCCGTTTTCAGAAACGGAGCAGAGATCGCTGTGTTCCTGCTCCCACCAAGGTACATACCCCCTCTTCTAAACACCACACAGGACTTTGTGCTTGTACCCCTGTCACCCACTGCCTCCCCCTGTCACCGTCTGCCTCCCCCTACATTCCCGCTGTCACCCACTGGCCCCCTCTGTCACCATCTGCCTCCCCCTGCATTCCCGTTGTCACCCTCTGCCTCCCCTTGCCCTACGCTGTTACCCTCTGCCTCCCCCTGCTATGTGGCATAGTTGGGCTGGAGTGGGGGAGGGGGGCCCATTGATATTTTTGCACCATTATGCTGTTAGTACATAGCCACAAACTATAACATTATGCAGAAACTTCAGTTTCTACAGCATTTAATGGAAAACAAAGCCTGAAACATCTGCCCCTAAGTATGATGACTGCTGCCTAAACGCCCAACAAGGGCAGGAGAGAGAGCAAATTGCATATCTACACTGGCTCATAGGGGTACAGGGGAAACCGCTGGTGGGCCCCACTGTTTGGGAGCCCACCCTCTCCTCTAGGAATCAGGTTCCAGACTATGCGCTTGAATTATAATTTATATTATACATATGTTACTTACATTATACTGCACAGGACTATGGTGTGTTTTTACTGTACATTGTTATTAGTCTGCTACATTGTCGTGCATGTACAGTACGGTGTTTACTATATATATATATATATATATATATATATATATATATATATATATTATTAAGAGGCTCAGACCATGCACTTGCTAATTGTTAGCCAAGCCTCTGCGGTGGATGGTCACACCCCTCTGAAGACTGTCCACATGCCTAAACATGGACCCCTACCACTGCATTCCGCCAGGGGGCCCTTAGTGCCCCAGTACGAAACTGCACTGAGATGCTGGTGACAGTTCCACATATGTGGTTTTCTTGGCTTTTTCACATTGGAAAAGTGGGCCCTATTCAAGTTGGATTACAAAGAGCGATCCAACCGCAAACACTGGGGGGGGGGGGGGGGGGAGGGCGGCGACAGGGCAATGGAGGCGTGGCAGCACGAACAGAGGTGTGGCATGGGCAGCCGCCACATTTAAAAACAAGGCAGCAGGCCTCCTGCGGTTGCAGCCAGCAGGAGGTTTCATTACTTATTAGCGATCACTCTGAAATTGCGGTGCATGGTCAAGGGATGAGAGGGGTGGAGTGGGGGGCGGTTAGCATGTTGGATGACATTGCCCTGTGATGGGCGGCCCCCAGCATGTGATCAAAAGGATTGCAAATTCTGCTACTTAGCAGAATTTGCAATCCTTACTGAATCGGGTCCAGTGTTTATTTATAAAGAGCTGCAATGTATCAGAGCGAGTGACACAGCAAAAAACACATGGAAAATTAATTATTATTTATTTTAACCAACAATGTAGCCTTTTATAATCTTCTTGCTGTAGAGATGTTGGTAGATCTTATAATGATGACATAATAGAGGATATTTATTTATTAAGTTTCTTATATAGCGCAGCAAATTCTGTTGCGCTTTACAATTGGAAACAACAGTGATAAAACAAGACTGGGTAATAACAGACAGACATAGAGGTAGGAGGGCCCTGCTCGCAGCTTACACTCTATAGGGAGATAGGCATTGATACACAAGGATAGGTGCTACCTATTGCATAAAGGTCCAACACCAGAATGCAAAGGTTCTTACTGGGCTGCATGATAAGGTCACATAGCAATGGTGAACCAGGGTCGGGCGGAAGGGAAAGTAAAGAAAGAGAAGATATGTAAGGATGTGTGTGGACTGTATGGTGGGGATGTAATTGGATAGGAAAGTTTATGAAGGTGACGGGGGCAGTTCCGGAATTTGATAATCTGCCTGAAGAGGTGAGTTTTCCGGGAACGCTTGAAAGTTTGGAGACTTTTCTACTGATTAGAGTTATTTTTGCATTTCCAAAATACATCACAAAGTTACGATATTTTCATAATTAGGGAACAGGACCACGGACTGAAAATCAGTGGCTCATAACCATATTCAGCTGGTAATGTTGTAATTTATTACAGTTTTTTCTCTTACTAACAGACACAAATTTGCTGACAGTTATGATCCGCGGCGGAGTCTTCGCAGTTGTGCAGCCAGTGGAGCCCTGGCTGTGGATAAGTCAGCTACCGTATAAGGACTCGGCTGGGGAAAGTGATTTATTCACTTGTATACTGACAACATTTGGCTTTAGCAGCTGGATCGTTTATTCCAGTTAAATATAAGATTATCTACTCATTGCTGCTCGTCACAGCTTCGCACCAAACCACAGAGCTTACACTCGCTGATCCTCACTGTATAATAAATTACTTTCCTGTATAAGCAGCAGTGAGTTGCACAATAGGTTTTATACTGTAGATAGTGATTTCTGAGTGTGACACAAAGAGAAAACTCTGGACTGCCGACATTTACAGAACTGCAAACTGTTACTGTTATATTGTTTCCATTAACACAGTGTAGCTATTGGCGGAATATCTGCCGCAGTAAAAGTGCAACAAGCAAAATGACAGCAAATTTATGGAAACATTTTTTGTACGTTCATACAGTGAGATTTGTTTAATATTTTCACCCATTTGCATTACCATGCCTTGGAAAAATGAGATGTCAACGCAGCAGTTCAAAGCAATGAAGTTATTTGCGAGGAGTAAAATCCAGCACAAATGCCCCTTGGTGGAGTCACATGTCCCCTAGACGCAGGAGTTAAAGTGGGGGGGAACGAGGTGGAACTGAGTTCCACCACCTGTAATGGTAGGGGGAACTAGTTCTACCATCTCCATTGCCCTGCACAGTAATTCCAACAGAAAAGCCCACCCCATCATCTGCGTCAATCGATGATACAGGCGGCACTAGTATTGCTAATGAGCTGCAGCCACCTACTCATTCCTCAGGGCCTGGTGCCTCCATGGTCCTCCTCCATGAGTTCCACCACCTCACCAGGACCACTTTAAGCCCTGCCTAGACGGATCACTTTGTCCTTTTGGTGGGCATTACTGGACTGGGAGGTCACCATCTAAACACAAGGAACTCATCAGTTTCAAGGGAGTTTCGTGGGTGTGTAGGCCAATCTACATGGGGTGGGGATGGGATGCCTGATTCAGTTGGATATTATGCACAGAGCATGGGGTGGGTGTAAGTCCCAGTGATGATTATGTTGGCTGTGGATGGAGAAACAGCGGGCTGATGCACGTATATTCAGCATAGACGGGCGGACACTCGCAGTAGCACAAAATAAGAAGCAGGTTGCCGGCTCAGTATTGTATAATGCTGTCTGAAGATAATAACTATCAGCCCTAAAATAACAATAATAATGATATCACTATTTGGCCTGTGATCAGTAGAACATTGCCACATCTATGCTTGGCGTGAGGAGGGTTACACAAGGTGCAAAGTGATACTGAGGACTAGAGATAAGCAAAGTTGCAGGAAAATTTGCTTGATTAGAGTTTAGCAGGTTGATCTGACCAAGGGCCGTCTTAACAGCACTGTAGGCCATGGGCAACAAAATGAACTGGGGCCTCTACCCACCCAGTCACAGGAATAATTACACCAAAAATCCTAACTTGCCCCTCCTGCAGTCCTGTGCTGCATCTCCACATGCTTATATGTAGTGATTGGCTGTCATTGCTCTGATTGCTGGATAGCTCCAACCATCCACCAATCGGCAAACTAACAGCCGTTCGCTGTCTGGCTGCAGGCTGGAGGCAGGTAGAGAATGCTGCACTCTGACTGGTGGACAGCTCTAGCCATCCACCAATCAGCAAGCTTGCAGCCATTCTGTGTCTTGCTCAAGCTTGGGAGGCAGGTAGAGAATGCTGCACTCTGATTGGTGGATAGCTCCAGCCATCCACCAATCAGCAAGCTGGCAGCCATTCTGTGTCTTGCTCCAGCCTGGGAGGCAGGTAGAGAATACTTCCTGGCTGTTCTGATTGGGTGTAATTCACAGCCCACCCCTCCTCAAAGGTCCCTAGAATTGTGGGGCCCTGGGCATATACCCAATGTGCTTATGTGTTAAGATGACTGAACTATTTGGCAGTTATTCCAAATACCGGTAACGCATTCATCTTCTTCCACTTTTGCTGCCCCGTTGCATGGCATATCCTTCCGCTTCATTTTTGTAAAGTGACGTTTTGTCTACGACTACAGCTGGGATGATGATGGTCATTTCGTTCTGCTCTGTGGTGCCTTATGGTCGGACTGGGAACACTCAAGGCCAAAATCCACCGGCACATATTAAATTTTGACAGCCCAATGTGAGACGAGTGGAACATTCTCCAGAACAGTTTGGAACCTTTCACTTGTCTCTATTAACGACCTTCTAATGTGCCTCCTCTAATCCTTGTATCAGATCTTTCTACTTAACCCGTTACGTTTTGTCCTACACTATCATAGGGAAACCAGTGGCTGTAATGCATGAAGAGAACTCTCAGAGCGGCTTCTATTCCTCCTGGGAAATACTTTAACACAGGATGAAAGATAACCTGTTGGTGGTATCAGTTTTCCTGCCATGGCTGGAGATATGGGGACAGAGCAGAGAAGGGCCCTATCTGGTTTCCCGTGAACGCAGACCTTTCTCCAGGAAGGGGACAATTAGTTGTCTCATAGGAATTAGGGCTCATATGCATATGAATATTTGTGAGTGGCAGAGGATGAGGAAGGAGACGGGAAATGAGAGTGAAACAGTAGAGCCGCGTGTTGTCCCATGGGTTCATGCTAATAAGAAATACACTGAATAATCTGCATAGGTGTCTACAATTTGGAGCTTATAAACAATATTGAAATAAACCCGTAAATCAGTAAACTAATGGCCAAGCCGCGGCCTCAACCTTCGTACAAAGTACAAGAGCAAGAAAACTCTTCAGAGGCAGTATTAGGTTTTAGGATTTTGGGGTCTATTGGGCCTAATTCAAGGTTGATTGCAAAAGCAAAATTTTCCTCCAATGGGCAAAACCATGTGCACTGCAGGGGGGCAGATGTAACATGTGCAGAGAGAGTGAGATTTGGGGGGGTTATATTGTTTCTGTGCAGGGTAAATACTGGCTGCATTATTTTTACACTGCAATTTCGATTTCAGTTTGAACACACCCCACCCAAATCTAACTCTCTCTACACATGTTACATCTGCCCCAGCTGCAGGGCAAGATGGTTTTGCCCATTAGAGGAAGATTTTGCTTTTGCAATCAACCTTGAATTAGGCCCGATGTACTAAGCTGTGGAGAGAGATAAAACACAGCCTGCAACATAACAGTAAGGAGCTAATTGTTACCCATTGTCCACTTTATCTATCTCCAAGGCTTAGTACATAGAACCCAAAGTACCAGCCACTCAGCTCCTAACTGCCATGTTACAGGCTGTGTTTGAAAAATGACAGTTAGGAGCTGATTGGTTGGCTGGTAGTTTTTCTCCCTCCACTTTATCACTTTCCAAGGCTTAGTACATACTGTAGACCCCTTTGTTCCTGAAATTATCTCTATTTTGAAATATTGCCAAAAACTGCTCTGTCTGCTGAGCATAATACTACTTATTCTCCATGAATCGCTGCATTTTGCCGCAAAGGGTCAGAGCTTAACAACATAGTGTCCGGTGCAAAAAAAAGAAAATATCAGTAAGGAAGCGGGTGGTTTCTGGGTACTCAGAAACCCCTCCTGTGTGTGCCACTGCATATGCATATGCTGGGTCTCCTTCTCTTGTCCTGACTGCCTCTTGCCCCCTTGCTCTAAGCCCCTCCCCCCACATGCGCTTTGGCCTGTGCCGCAGCTCTTACCCCAGCTCATGCGCAGAAGAAAAGACAAGAAGACGAAGTAGAAGCCTTAATCGTCAAAGTGCCTGATACTGCATCGCATCAGGGAAAAGGGAAGTTTTTACGAATTAAAAAAAAATGATTCAGTAAAACCTGAACATCGCATTCTTACATGAATAGACCCCTATAGGGAAGGGGGAGAAAAATGCAAGTCCCCAGGCATGAGCCAGCGCAAGGTGATCTAAGGGCAGGAAGCAGGAGTGGGGGAATTGGACGATGCAAGAAGGTGAGGCTGACTACATAGTGACGTGGAACAGGAACCACAAAGACCAGCACTAATGATAATGGGTTAGGGATGGAATCCTGGCGGCTGGAATCCGGAGGTCAGCGTACCGAGACCAGTAGCGGGTGAGCGCTAGAAAGCACTATGCAGGCTCGCGGTTCTCAGCAGTCAGGATCCCGGCGTCGGTATTCTGACCGCCGGGATATTAACAACCTCCTGGGATAATATCCCAAAATGTATTAAATTACAGCATGAGAAAAGGTCACTTGAACCAAATACTTAGCAGTAACACAATATTAAACAACCTTTAGTGTGAGCAGCAACAGTGGCTGAAGATACAGTATGTATATATTAATGTATCTATTAATATGGCTGTGCAATAAGTGCAGCGTTAGTTACCTGAATTATAAGAAAATATTGAACGGTGAGAAAAGTGAAGGGTTATATACTTTTTCGTTTAAAGAACAGCCTCCTAATACAGCCTGCAGTTCTAACTCCGCAGAAAGAAAATGTTGGGTTACACAAATACTCAAAGTATCCACAAATGATGTGACACTATAGTGATAGAGTAGAGATGAGTGGAGATAATACAGAATTTTTCTTCCTTTCATATATTTGCGATCAGTCTGTTCTTAGAGGTGTGAAGTTCCGCTATTACTGCCCCATGCTTCACCGCATTTGCAAATGTCACATTTTGTTGAGTTTATTATAGTCCATCCATATTGCTTGGGCAGCGATGGTGTCAATTAATTCTTCCCTGTTGTGATATTGTGGTCTAAAGACGTCCGAGCTGGACAACATCACTCAGAAGTGGTTGGGAAACGGTCTAGAAAACTGGGTTTAGCTCTAGTCAGGTGCAATCGCCAATGCCCTTTTTATCTGATTTTAAAATAAAACAGCATTTAATAATAACATGTAATGTACAACAGGCAGCCCTTTAATTCAGGAAAAGCTTTTTTTTTTTTAAAAAGCAATTTGCAGGTATGTTTCTATGAGTGGTTTATGTGCAAATGTATGCTTGGTTAAAAGAAAAGGCAATTAGTTTCTGCATTGTAATTGTGTTTATCTCTAATTTTTGACGTTGATTATCTGGGACCTCTCGTGCAATCTGCCTTATCACAGTCCCAATGACAGCAAGTATGATTAAACTGTCAGCAAATGCATTTTATTCTTATCCGCCGAGGTGCAACAATGCAATAAGCAGCACATGGCCAAGCGTAAAATATATGGAACATTATAAATGTATCTACGTGCAAGTACTAAAGATAACTTTATATCGCCAGGGGTAAACACCGTCAGGGACATGGCACCCCCTAATTATTTATGGCCAATTATCAGTTGCCACTCAGCCTTCTAATACTTCAAAATAATTGTGTGTCCGCTGTCTGTTGAGTTGCTGTAATGGAGCGTTCCATCATAGACATGTCAGCTTTGAGGCTTGTTCTTTTTACCCCAAACAAAGCCCACCTCCTCCTCCCTCTTTTACAATGACACTTCTCAAGCCAAGAATAGAACGTTAAGAAAGGCCAGGGTGATGGGTTGACACCCGCATTTTAAGGCAATGCTTCCTTTACATCACTAATTATGCAGCAACTGTTTGTAAATCGGGGGGCGCGGGGGGGATATTTATACAAAAACCTTAAAACAAAAACAAAAAAACACGAAAAAAATGTTTTGCTGTTTTTGTGTTATTTAGTCGCTTTAATTAGCAATTTCTCTGCATTTATTGTTCTCAGATATTTTTCTCTTTTTCATTGTTACGCACTTTTCCTTTATATTCACTGAAAAACTCCAAAGGGGCAACTCTTATTCCCATCACAATGGGAAATCATTCTTCCTTACAGACCCTTTGTTATGGGAACCTGGCAATCACTGATGAAAAGTACTAATCAGTTAGAAAAAGACCTACTTTTGTGCACAAAAGTAGCAGTCATAAGAAAAATACCCATTGGTCATGGGTGAGGAGGAAAGCTTGCCAAGGATTTCACCGCACAATAGTCTTTAATAAGCCCATTTTGCTTGGAACCTGTGCTCTTTGCATGCGAAGGTTGAAGACTTTAAACTCAGAGCCCTCCAAGACTCAGCAAACAACATATTCATAAGAGAGGTGGCCCAAAGGCAGCGAGGCCCGTACTGCGGCCTCACCCGAAATATACTTACTCTATTTATTTATATTTTTACATTGCAAAAATTTTATTTTCTACGACACAGAATGCAATTATTTTTCAAATAGAAAATCAGCCAAGTAAAGAATGTTTGTCTTCCAATCGTAAAAGAGCAGAGTGTATACTAAAAGCACTCTCTATTTCTCTCTCTCTCCCCCTCTCTATCTATATATATATATATATATATATATCTATATCTATCTATATATATATATATATATATATATATATATATAGACACACACACACACACACACACACACACACACACACACACACACACACGCTGGGATGAGGCTTCTTTGGGTCTGCTCAAGTCAAGTTTTAGGGAGATTTTTATTTATTTATTTTTATTAATTAGAGGTGATAATGTTACAGTGTTTCTATTTTGTAGTGTTACCTTTGTTCATCTTTTCAAGCCTAATACTTTGTCTTTGCTGAAAATCATGTACTGTAAACGTTAGCTTTAATCTCTTTATCTATCTATCTATCTATCTATCTATCTATCTATCTATGTATCTATCGATCTATCTATCTCAGAAGTATCTATCTGTCTATCTATCTATCTATCTATCTATCTATCTAATAAGTATCTATCTATCTATCTATCTTATAAGTATCTATGTATCTATCTATCTATCTATCTATCTATCTATCTATCTATCTATCTATCTTATAAGTATCTATGTCGCTATCTATCTATCTATCTTATAAGTATCTATGTAGCTGTGTATCTATCTATCTATCTATCTATCTTATAAATATCTATGTATCTATCTATCTATCTATCTATCTATCTATCTCAGAAGTATCTATCTATCTCATAAGTATCTATCTATCTGTCTATCTACCTATCTTATAAGTATCTATCTATCTATCTATCTATCTCAGAAGTATCTATCTATCTATCTATCTATCTATCTATCTATCTTATAAGTATCTATCTATCTATCTATCTTATAAGTATCTATGTCGCTATCTATCTATCTATCTGTCTATCTATCTATCTATCTATCTATCTATCTATCTATCTTATAAGTATCTATGTAGCTATGTATCTATCTATCTTATAAGTATCTATGTATGTATCTATCTATGTATATATCTATCTATCTATCTATCTATCTTATAAGTACTGTATCTAGTATGTAGCTATGTCTTTATGCATCTATTAATCTATCTTATAAGTATCTATCTATCTATCTATCTATCTATCTATCTATCTATCTATCTTATAAGTATCTATGTCGCTATCTATCTATCTTATAAGTATCTATGTAGCTATGTATCTTTCTTATAAGTATCTATCTATCTATCTATCTATCTATCTATCTATCTATCTATCTCAGAAGTATCTATCTATCTATCTATCTATCTATCTATCTATTTATCTATCTATCTCAGCAGTATCTATCTGTCTATCTCATAAGTATCTATCTATCTATCTATCTATCTATCTATCTTATAAGTACTGTATCTATGTAGCTATGTCTCTATCTATGCATCTATTAATCTATCTTATAAGTATCTATCTATCTATCTATCTATCTATCTATCTATCTATCTATCTTATAAGTACTGTATCTATGTAGCTATGTCTCTATCTATGCATCTTTTAATCTATCTTATAAGTATCTATCTATCTATCTATCTATCTATCTATCTATCTATCTATCTATCTATCTATCTATCAATCATAATTCATACTTATTATATAGTAGATGCATATGGAACACAATGTCATTGGCAATTAAATAAAATTTACTATGCAAAGATATTTTAGCTGCAACTGCAATATTATGAATGTATTTAGCTATTACAGTAATATCCTGATAATTGACCGTATGTCACATCATGAGCAGAAGTGGGCTCTCCATCAATACCGACGTGCGTGATAATGGAATGCCGGGGTCGTGACCTTGTTGGTGAGATCAAATTTTCAAAGCAAAACCAACTTTAATACAGTACTTTGCTTATTGATAAAAAAAGAAGAGAGTTAATGATCTGTTAATTACACAATTCCCCAAATGCTGCTCTGGCAGGAGTCTGTGCGGGGCTGTCTGCAGAGCTGTGGATTACTAGCAGGAGATCTAGGGGCTGATTAAGTCATTCCAGCTCTGGTGCTTAACCTCACTGCTCCCTCAATCAGTCAGTCCTCTTCCCTGATTTTCACTGGGAATTTCAGGAATCTCAATATGTCCCTATATTTCCAATACTGAGCAATTCTACATAGTGACAGGAGGCTGCATCTGGGGAACACCAGAATGACTGGAATGAAGGACAATGCGCATTTTCTATCTGATATAAAATAGTTGGTTCCTACTCCCCCCCCCCCCCCCCCCAATAAGTCCCATAAAGCAGGGAGACTGTTGCCAGCAGCTTCCCTGTAAAATAAAAAACCTAAGAAAGTATTTTCCAGCAAAGCTCTGTAGAGCTCCACTAGTGTGCATCCAGTCTCCTGGGCACATTTTCTAAACTGAGGTCTGGAGGAGGGGCATAGAGGGAGAAGCCAGTTCACACTGTTGAAAAGTCTTAAAGTGCCGAAGACTCCTGCGGAACCGTCTATACCCCATGGTACTAAAATGGACCCCAGCATCCTCTAGGACGTAAGAGAAAAAGGAGGTAAGGGTAGGGCAAGTACAAATCATCTGGGCTCACGGTTTATGTAGAGGGAGGTTTAACAACCCCAAAGTTGTGTCTACAATGGCATCTGGTGCCCAAACAGTGGGGTCATTCCGAGTTGTTCGCTCGTTATTTTTTTTCCGCAATGGAGTGATTAGTCGTTAATGCGCATGCGCAATGTCCGCAGTGTGACTGCGCCAGGTAAATTTGCTATGCAGTTAGGTATTTTACTCACGTTTTTTTCTTCGTTCTGGTGATCGTAATGTGATTGACAGGAAGTGGGTGTTTCTGAGCGGAAACTGGCCGTTTTATGGGCGTGTGTGAAAAAACGCTACCGTTTCTGGGAAAAACGCGGGAGTGGCTGAAGAAACGGAGGAGTGTCTGGGCGAACGCTGGGTGTGTTTGTGACGTCAAACCAGGAACGACAAGCACTGAACTGATCGCACAGGCAGAGTAAGTCTCGAGTTACTCAGAAACTGCACAGAGATGTCTTTTCGCAATATTGCGAATCTTTCGTTCGCAATTTTAAGAAGCTAAGATTCACTCCCAGTAGGCGGCGGCTTAGCGTGTGCAAAGCTGCTAAAAGCAGCTTGCGAGCGAACAACTCGGAATGACCACCAGTGTTCCTATTAGGAATTTATGCAATGACAGGTATGACCACGCCCCTTTCCAGTAGCCACACCCCCAGTACTTGGACCCTCTGATGTCTCAGTGACCGTGAAGATATAATGATAAAGGGGCAGACTAGATGGGCCGTGGTTCTTATCTGATATCACATTCTATAAAAGTTTTCTTATTTGTGTTATTAATTATTATTATTATTACTATTATGTGTTATATAGTACACACTTTGCATTTAATAATTTTACAGTAACTTCTGTAAGAAATAACAGTAGCGCATTTCCACTCGCTGTAGTAATAACCTATAGTTTTGATAATGCCAGCATATTATACTTTGATCTATGGTGAAAATGTAATCATTCACATGGGCCCCTGCTTCACTGGGGCCCCGCTAATACCGGAACATTCTGACACATGGGTTAGTTTTGGCAAAAGACAATTAATCAACTAGTATATTTTTGGAAGTATGGGAAGAAACTGAAGCATGTGGAACCAACCCAAGAAAAAATGAAGAGAACATACAAACTCCACACAAATAGGCCCCTGGTCAGAATCACACCCACGAACCCAGCGCTGCAAGGTAGCAATGCTAACCACTGTGCCAACATGCCAGTGATACCACAGTGCTTATCCTGTATACCAGTGATGGGTGGTATCTCGCGCCGTATGGGGTATATATGCTAGAAGTATGAAGACACATCTGTATTAGGTGGTAGTGCAGCATTAACACAAAACTCCACAGAATAAATCCTATATCAGCCACCAGTGCATGCCGCCACGTTATAATAACCACTATTTATTTCACTATTTCTGCAGTTCCCTACAGTTTGTTGGGTTTAGCTTTGTTTTGTGGCTTTTATTATTCACAAGGATGAGGGGAAAGTGAATGTATTGTATTTTTCACATATGTCATTCTTCAGTGAAACTTTCATTACATTGGATAAAGTGTATCTACAGTAGAGTTGCTATTTGCAGCAAAAATGCAGCTGGAAGGCGGAATTTCACTATAGGAATAGGACAAGACGTGATCTCCCAAACACCCCGTGCCACCTAGTGCAATCCCATCCACTCGAGTCCGCTCACAGGACTGCGCTAATGTTTCGCACCTAGTGGGTGGATTTTGTGGGTTAAGTAAAAATGCCTTTATTTATCCCACAAATCTGTGTGATTCCCCATCACACCGAGTACAATCGTACAAAGAGGCCACAAAAGTGCATTAAGGGAGACATGTACTAAGCAGTGATACAAATGGAGAAGTGAGCCAGTGGAGAAGTTGCCCATGGCAACCAATCAGCTGCTCTGTATAATTTTATAGTATGCAAATTATAAATGTTACGTCAATGCTGGTTAGTTGCCATGGGCAACTTCTCCACTGGCTCACTTCTCCACTTTTATCACTTTGTAGTACATTTCCTCCTAAGCCTTCTATTGGATGAGATGTGTCATGTGTGCAAATCACTTAACAACTAAAATATAATAATAATAATAAATAAAGACAGAGATTTTCCAGAAAAATACTAACAAAAAACTATCAATCAATGAAGGGAGCGCAGTAAAAATGAAATAATTACAAGCAAAATGGTGACCTGCCCTTCTTTCCCACCATAAAACAGCCAGTGATAAACGGCCAAACCAACAAGGGAGGCATGACGGGAAGACTGGAACGAAGAAGCTTTGGCCTAGAGCCCGAAGGGCGGTATTAAATTAATCACCAGCTAAAGTCCCCACAACGCAGGGAAAGGCTACTCAATTAAATATTTTTCCCGCTCCAAAAAATTAGGATTCAGGCACGAAAACCCAGTGAGTCTGTGTAACCTGTGGAATCAATGGGTTTTTTAAGCACACAAGTCCTCGATTTTCCAGTTTTTATGCGGACTTTGCCTCGCAGCTCATGGAGGAGCGAATCAGGAGTGCTGGCCAATTAACGGCTGTCGGAGCGGGGAATCGTATCTTATGTGCAATTTAGCGGTCTATTCATGAAGTAGTGAAAAGTATGAAGAAGTTGTCCATGGCAACCAATCAGCATTGCAGTAACATTTCTAATTTGCATACTATACAATTGTACAGAGCAGCTGATTGGTTGCCATGGGCAACTTCTCCACAGGCTCACTTCTCCACACTTTTCACTGCTTCATGAATAGACCCCTTAGTGAGTTTGGAAAGCCTGCGATCTTACATCTCCTCCCTCTATAGCACTTGCAAGGCAGCTGATTGTTTTCTTGTAGCAATTTTTTTTGAAACAACGTTGCTGCACTTTGTAAAACAATCTTTACTGCTCCAGGGAATCCCATGAGTTCCATCCTTGTTTTTTCCGCCGTGAGACAGCAGGGGAGAGAATTATAATAATATTTGCAAACCCTTTACATTGTCAATCATTAAATACATTTTCAGAAACGATTTTGTGTCTCCTTGATCATCGTTTTTACATGTAAGGGGAAAAGCTTTTACTCTGGAGAATGATCACAGGTACAAGTGATTCAGCTTGTTTTACAACAGTAAGAAAGACCGGTCGCTGGGAATATTTTTCCTCCTGTTCCAGCAATTTGTAGGCGGTGTCGCTAGTAATTATGAAGTGGGTTAGTTTGTGGTTACAAGTGGGCGGAAGTGTCGGTAACGGCCGCAGCTCGCAATCCACAGGTGTCCAATAAATCCGACCCAGCAGTCGTTAGGGGTTTATTTAATAACGCGCTGCAAAGTGCGTAAATGTGCTGTAAAGTCTACAACCCGTAGTAAGGAATCCAATTTCAATTTCTTTGTCCTCTTGAGGGTTAAATTAGTAGCTCTGAGCTGCAGGACATGCATGCAGCACATACTGTGGCTCGGTGTCATTAAATAAGCCTATTAGTGTTTATTAAACCTCAATTGCCTGTAGACATGTAAAGTCATACGTGTAACGGAAGGTGGGGGTGCAGCTGAGCCCCCACAGTCAATCCACGTCATGGTATCAGGCTGCAGCTTAATGTGACAACGAGGAGAGGTGACGGTGGAGGTCCGGTAGGGGCAGAGGTTATGTTATACGCAGCAATGGATATGCTATTGGACATAGGAGCCGGCTCCCTCCAGATGTGACACTTATGAACCAATCCGCAAAATGAAAGTGACCATATGTGAAACTGTTTATTTAAGAAAAATATCATTTTTAAGTATTATGTTTGTGTTGGAAAGATAAAAGAAGGAGAGGACGGAGTTCAGACGTTACCCCTTCATAGAGGTTGTCAGATGGAATTCTAGTTTACCACATACAGGCATACATTCTTTATATAGTCTATATACTACTTTATTTCATTTTTACA
This sequence comes from Pseudophryne corroboree, assembly GCF_028390025.1. Lineage (NCBI taxonomy): Eukaryota > Metazoa > Chordata > Amphibia > Anura > Myobatrachidae > Pseudophryne > Pseudophryne corroboree. The sequence goes on from NC_086452.1 coordinate 16,238,728, forward strand.
GATGGAAGTGACGGAAACTTGTTAACAAAGTTAGTTACTTACTATGGGCCTTATTCAGACCTGATTGCTCGTTAGTTTTTTTTTCCAGTCCTGCGTTCGCATAGTCGCCGCCCATAGGGGAGTGTATTTTAGCTGTGCAAGTGTGCGATCGCTTGTGTAGCCGAGCTGTATGAAAAGATCTAGTGCAGTCTCTGAGTAGCTCAGGACTTACTCAGCCGCTGCGATCACTTCAGCCTGTCCGGGACCCGAATTGACATCAGGAATCCTCCCTGCAAACACTTGGACACGCCTGCGTTTATCCAACCACGCCCAGAAAACGGTCAGTTGACTTGACACCCACAAACGCCCTCTTACTGTCAATCTCCTTGCTAACACCCGTGTGTGAGTGGATCCTTAACACAAACCCGTCGCTGTGCGGCGATCCACTTTTTACCTGTGCGACGCGCCTGCGCATTGCGGTGCATACGCATGCGCAGTTCTGACCTGATTGTCGGCTGTACGAAAACGCTGCCTAGCGATCAGGTCTAAATTACCCCCTATATGTAATTTGTGGATACATTTCTCCCAGTGAATAGAGAGGCTGGATGTTGGCTCAAATGAGAGCTCGTCCCTGCGATGTGCTGTAAGGGCAGCCGGGGCTTCTGCACATGTGTGGTTCTGCTGACCGCGCATACACAGCGTCAGAGCCGGATTAAGGGGGGTGCCCAAGGGGTCAGTACTCCGGGCCCACCTGTTTTAAGGGCCCCCCCGGCCGGAGCTCTGCACTGTTCTTCAGGTTGCTGGGGCAGGAGGAATCCACGCTGCTGGGGTAGGAGTGCGGCTGTGCATGTGGCTTCCTCCTCCCTCTCCTCTTGGGCAGCACGGTCAGGGACTGACTCAAGCAATCTCCAGCCTCTGCCGCCAGCAGCATCTCTCATGGCAGCAGCGAAGGCTGGAGATTGCTTGACTCAGTCCCTGACCGTGCTGCCTGAGAGGAGGGAGGAGGAAGCCGCATGCACAGCCGCACTCCTACCCCAGCAGTGTGGATCCCTCCTTCCCCGGCAGCCTGGTGTCTTCTCTTCTCTCCCTGCTGCAACACGGCTCGGATATAGGGGGTGGGGCCTCCTGTCTTGGGTGTCCTGGGCCCCCCGAAGGCTTAATCCGGCCCTGCACAGCGTCCATCCCTGGCGTAGGGCTCTGGGGGAAACTCCCTGGAACTACAGCCACAGTGCGTAGCCCATAGGCTACAATGGGCGAGCGCCATCTTCAGATGTTTTGGGGTGTTTTCAGGGATTAAGCCACACATATTCAATGGTAAATGGGCCCCAAAGACGTACATGCATCTGCGACATATGTGTGATTTGCGGGTGGTCGGGTTTGGGTGTAATTGCGCTGCTGCTGATGATATTTGTAAGCGGCTGGTTGGGAACGCACTACTGCATGCAAACATTTTTATAAAAACTGTGTAAGCGTATGTGATGTACACCTGGTGCAAACTGAGTGCAAATGCTGCCGACGCAAAACCGCGCACATGTTTACTGCTCAGTGAATGGGCGGTAATGCATTATCTTGGCGTGCATTTGTTTTCACCGTAAAGTATGACCATTTTGTGACCTACTAATCAGATCCACTGTGTTTTGTTTCACTAATGTAGGTGAGAAAGTGTAAGGGGGACATTTAGTAAGCAGTGATAAGAGCTGAGAAGTGAGCCAGTGGAGAAGTTGCCCATGGCAACCAATCAGCACTGAAGTATCATCTATAATTTGCATACTATAAAATGATACAGAGCTGCTGATTGGTTGATGGGTCCACTTCTCCACTGGCTCACTTCTCCGCTCTTATCACTGCTTAGTTAATGCCCCCTAAATGTGCAGTTACCCATGGCAACCAATTAGGCATTAACTTTCATTGGGGGTCATTCCGAGTTGTTTGCTCGTTGCCGATTTTCGCTATGCTGCGATTTGTTGCTAATTGCGCATGCGCAAGGCACGTAGGGTGCATGCGCTTAGTTATTTAACTAAAAACTTAGCAGATTTGCTGTAGATTCTGCGGCGCTTTTCAGTCGCTCTGCTGATCGGTGAATGATTGACCGGAATGGGGCGTTTCTGGGTGGTAACTGAGCATTTTCCGGGAGTGTGCTAAAAAAACGCAGGCGTGTCAGGGAAAAACGCGGGAGTGTCTGGGGAAACGGGGGAGTGGCTGGCTGAACGCAGGGCGTGTTTGTGACGTCAAACCAGGAACTAAACGGACTGAACTGATCGCAATCTGTGAGTACGTCTGGAGCTACTCAGAAACTGCAAGGAATTATTTATTAGCAATTCTGCTAATCTTTCGTTCGCTATTCTGCTAAGCTAAGATACACTTCCAGAGGGCGGCGGCCTAGCGTGTGCAATGCTGCTAAAAGCAGCTAGCGAGCGAACAACTCGGAATGAGGGCCATTGTCTAAAATACAGGATCTACCAAAGTACTGATTGGTCGCTTTGAGTTATTGCACATTTGCACTTGCGTTAATATATATATCTCACACATTCCCTGAGTTTGGTTGGCTGGAGTGTGTAATGTCTGCCGTGACCGTAGTTCTTTGTGTTATTGTCTTGTGTCTGCAATCAGTGGAACCGGCCATTTTATGCGCAGTGTCCACAAGAATGCAGCCACGGGAAAGATCTTAGTTCCTGGTGAAAGTGCATACACAGTAATATTGTTGCCGGCCACAAATTGGCAGCCTCCAACGTGTGCACAAAATTTCTTATTTCTGGTATTTTATTTTCTTAAGGCCCAACAAAATAAGGGTCCTATTCTACATGTAGACTCATTGTCCCGCTACGTATCTGCATCTACTAAGCTGACCGCTTCCTGCAGAATCCTCTGATATGATTAAATGATATATATTCCACATCCCGAGCACTCGCACACTCCATCTATATCATAGCGACCTTTACTTTGGAAAAAGGAATGTGTAAGACCTTTAAATGAAGTGTCCTTTTAGCAGATGTGCAATGGCATTGTCTCCAGAGGGTCTCCCAGTAGGGCTTCCAGTAACCTTCAGTTGCCAAACATCCAATTGCTGTCTATAGACACCGATGTGTATTCTCCATAAGGAGGCATTGCAACAGGGCCATCTAGAGACCGGAGAGTGACATTACACCTGAATGATGCAACAGGGCCATCTAGAGACCAGAAAGTGACATTACACCTGAATGATGCAACAGGGCCATCTAGAGACCGTAAAGTGACATTACACCTGAATGATGCAACAGGTCCATCTAGAGACCGTAAAGTGACATTACACCTGAACGATGCAACAGGGCCACCTAGAGACCGGAATGTGACATTACACCTGAACGATGCAACAGGGCCATCTAGAGACCGGAAAGTGGCATTACACCTGAATGATGCGACAGGGCCATCTAGAGACCGGTACGTGACATTACACCTGAATGATGCGACAGGGCCATCTAGAGACCGGTACGTGACATTACACCTGAATGATGCGACAGGGCCATCTAGAGACCGGTACGTGACATTACACCTGAATGATGTAACAGGGCCATCTAGAGACCGGTAAGTGACATCACACCTGAATGATGCGACAGGGCCATCTAGAGACCGGAGAGTGACATTACACCTGAATGATGCGACAGGGCCATCTAGAGACCGGTACGTGACATTACACCTGAATGATGTAACAGGGCCATCTAGAGACCGGTAAGTGACATCACACCTGAATGATGCGACAGGGCCATCTAGAGACCGTTACGTGACATTACACCTGAATGATGTAACAGGGCCATCTAGAGACCGGTACGTGACATTACACCTGAATGATGTAACAGGGCCATCTAGAGACCGGTACGTGACATTACACCTGAATGATGCAACAGGGCCATCTAGAGACCGGAGAGTGACACCTGAATGATAACTGCGCTGCTCTGGGCACCTGGAGGGGAGGGAGTGGTAAATCTCACAGTTGGGTGATCTCAGAGCCTCCATTTATGTTGTGTTCTCTCTTTGAGGTTGCAGATCTTGGCAATGATAATTAGGGTATAAGGAATAATTTATAATGGAAAGGAGTATAAGTCAACTGACACATAGATTAAAAGGCGGTGTAACTTAGGGCTCGTAAGCTAATATGTAGTCATTAAAGTTTAAAACACAATTTACTAAGCCTTTGAAGGAGATAAATTGGACAGAGATAAAGTAGCAGGCAATCAGCTCCTAACTGTCATTTTTCAGACCCAGCCTGTGACATGACATGAGCTGATTGGCTGCTACTTTATCACTGTCCAATTTATCACCATCCATGGCTTAGAAAATAGACCCCTCATCAATTTCTTATAAGGATGTAGGGGTTGAAATCAATGTGACCATAAGTCACACACAACTATGACATACAACATACAGTAAATGCAGGAGAAGATTTACTGAACAATGGCATTTCAATAGAGACAATCTATGATGTCAAACACAACTCACAATGGGGAGATTTATCAAATCTTGGAGAGAGATACACTGGGGAGAGATGTTACAGTCTGCATTTAAAAGATTACAGGAGCTGATTGATTGGTACTTTATGTCTCTCCAAGATTTGAGTAATCTCCCCCAATGAATGACTTGAGCATCTGCCTGTAGCCCGAGATTAGCGAGTGTGCGTCAATGTTGTGTCAATGGTACTGTGAGCTATGCGCGCCCTGATAATGGTATGTATAGGGACAGCATGGTCACATAGATCCGTAGTGCTCAGCATAAGGGGCAATATCGGCACTTATTCCCATACACACAATGTTGGTGTATTTATGGCTTGTGTTCAACTCTGCGCCGGCCCCAAACCTCTGTTACAGCAGATGCACTAGCAGTATATAGTGTGACAAGTCTCTCCTACATCTAGGATGATGATAATAGAGAAGAATAATGACGACTTTCTTGCTATTGAAGACAATTAAACATGACAGCTCTCACCCAGAAAGGGATCAATATAATGGGAGCTCCAGTCGATGTAGATATAAGATAATGGTGTGTGTAGTAGCCCCAGCAAATGTAACCTTTAGTAAATAGACATTAATGGAGTAGTAACACCTACACCAAGAATAAACACAGATAAGTGCAAAGGAAGCGGATTGGGCTGGGGCAGAGGTTCCATCCGCAGGGGCAGTTCTAGACCTACTGTATGCTCTGGTATAGATAGGCTGCAGTTTGATACTGTACAGGGCAACAGTGGTGGAACTTGGCAGTGATGGGCCCAGGTGCAAAATTATGGTTTGGGCCCCCCTCCTCTGCCTCATGGGGAGAGGCAGAGGTTGATGGAGAGGAAGAGGGTGATGGGGAGGAAGAGGGTGATGGGGAGGTAGTGGATGAAACATAGAGGCAGAGGGTGACAGGTAGAGGCAGTGGGTTTCAGGGTAGTAGTGAGTGACAGGGAGAGGCAGAGGGTGACAGGGAGAAGCAGAAGCTGGCAAGTAGAGACAGTGAGTGACACTGTGAGGTTAACAGGGCAAGGCATAGGGTGACAAGGAGAGGTAGAGGGTGACGGAGAGAGGCAGAGTGTGACAGGGGAGGCAGATGGTAACAGGGAGAGGCAGTGGGTGACAGGGAGATAGTGGGTGACTGGGGAGGCATTGGATGACAATTGTAAGGTGGCTGCAGATACATAAGTTTACTTACTGTTGGGTCTCGTGGCTGGGCACACAGCCGAGCAGCATGAACTGTGGCACAAGCACTGGGCACAGGAACTGCAGGCAGGGGCTCATTCTATCAGCCCTGCCATGATTGTGACATCACCTGGGCAGCACCGCCTCTTTCTCAGCCCCCAGCCAGTCTCAGATACTCAGGAGGCAGAGAGGAGGTGTGGGGAGAGATGAGGGGAGGCCGTCTGCCTTTACTCCACACCCTCCTCTGGCCAGACCACATCTTCTCAGTCACGGCCCATGAAGTGGCGGTGTGGCAGTATACTAATGAGTGAGATTGACTCATTATATAGCTGCTGGCTGTGGGCCAAAAATAGCGGTGGGCCACGATGCAATGCACTAGCTGCAGCACCACTAGTTTCGCCCCTGCTGGGCAATCAAATAGCAGGATGTAATGAAGTCCAAGTTGGCTGGAGGTGCGGGTTTCTGTCTGAACTTTGACTTTTTTAAAGCGGCAGTCATTTACAAGGTGAACTCTGACTTTTTTTTTTAAGGCGCCAATCATGTACAAGGCCAACTTGGACTTCATTACAACCGGCCCAATGAGGGAGAATTTCCCCCCAAAATTTTTATAGTAATTTGACCACTTGGTGTTTATGAATCAAACCTATTTTATTTTATGTTCCATAGCAATACCTAATATTACATACAAACGCTATATGGCGATTATATTCCTCTCTGTGCTGTAACTGTGCTGATATTTTCTTTACAATGCATTTAAGTTAAACTGCTGGAATGGCCGGTGAGATCGTGCAAAAAAATATATTAAAATAATACAAGTGCTAAAGTCACTTATTAACCAACACAAAAAGGTGATCTCTAATGGATCAGTGAGTGTGCCACCCAAGACAAGTCAATACTGAGTATTTGTCAAGGTGCGGGTCGTTCTGTCTAATAAAAACACAAAGAACTTCATAAAAATACTTTTCGCACCAAACACTGAGGAAACACCTGATCACTTAGGAAAGTTTTCCTTTTGTTTGCACCAACCAGCAAGTTATTAATTAACAGAGTCATAATAGAGTGAATAGGCCGTAATTTTAGGATTAATCATTAGATTCCCGTTTGTGCAGTTCCTAATTGTATTCTCCGAAAACACAAGTCACCTGCTCAGGTGTTCAACATAAAATAAAAATATAATCAAAATGTAAATATGTATCATTTGGTAGAACGTAGGAAGCTGCAGAAACACTAAATCATATTGTGCTTATTTTCGATGCTTTAAGAATACGTTTTGCAATGTCGGTTCTCGGGTATTTTGATTTAGTGATCGGCCCTTTGATGTTTTGCCCATGGCATTCGTTTGATAGGAAGTCGTTGGTGAAGGAAGACGTTGCATGTGAAGTGCTTGTACAGCTAAGGTAAGCAGACAAGGACGTTGGCGAAAGGAATATACCGCGCCAAATTATCTATCCCTAGAGGAGCAGGATCAAATAGCTACCCCAAAAAAATCCTCCAGCTCTATGCCTGCTAGTGTTCTATTATCCAGCCCATTATGGCGCGTCCTTGTCTCAGACAAAGGGAAGATTGGAAAAAGCAGGCTGACAAATTAGTCCTGAAATCAGTTTCATTTACATAAGGAGTGGAAGTTCATTAATAATAAGGTTTTAATTATTCATGATCTTGTTTTACTGGATAGAGCAGTTTTCTACCTGCTGTGCAGTGTCTCTGGATTAGCTAAACCCGCCCGCAGGAGAACGCGTGGACGCCCTATATTTTCTGTTATTTTGACAAGTCCTATAAAGGAAGATTTGTGTAATTTGGAACAGCTGTAAGCACATAGAGAGAACGCGGGTCGCTTACACGCGCTAAGAAATGTGTGGACTCCATGCAATTTTTTTTTACACATGACTTAGGAGGTAATTCAGATCTAATCGCAGCGGCAAATTTGTTAGCAGTTGGGCAAAACCATGCTGCACTGCAAGTGGGACAGATGTAACATGTGCAGAGAGAGTTAGATGTGGGTGGGTTATTTTGTTTCTGTGTAGGGTAAATACTGGCTGCTTTATTTTTACACTGCAATTTAGATTTCAGTTTGAACACACCCCACCCAAATCTAACTCTCTCTGCACGTTACATTCGCCCCACCTGCAGTGCACATGGGCCCTCATGCCGAGTTGTTCGCTCGCAAGCTGCTTTAAGCAGCTTTGCACACGCTAAGCCGCCGCCTACTGGGAGTGAATCTTAGCTTATCAAAATTGCGAACGAAAGATTAGCAATATTGCAAAAAGACTTCTCTGTGCAGTTTCCGAGTAGCTCGAGACTTACTCTTCCACTGCGATCAGTTCAGTGCTTGTCGTTCCTGGTTTGACGTCACAAACACTCCCAGCGTTCGCCCAGACACTCCTCCGTTTCTCCAGCCACTCCCGCGTTTTTCCCAGAAACTGTAGCGTTTTTTCACACACTCCCATAAAACGGCCTGTTTCCGCCCAGAAACACCCACTTCCTGTCAATCACATTACGATCACCAGAACGAAGAAAAAACCTTGTAATGCCGTGAGTAAAATACCTAACTGCATAGCAAATTTACTTGGCGCAGTGCGAACATTGCGCATGCGCAGTTAGCGGAAAATCGCTGCGATGCGAAGAAAATTACCGAGCGAACAACTCGGAATGACCACCATGGTTTTGACCAACTGCTAACAAATTTGCTGCTGCGTTCAGGTCTGAATTAGGTCCTTAGGCTACTTGTAGGATGCACAGAAACAAACGCAACGTCCACCTCTCGCTTTATGACGGTCATCCGCAATGCAACACTTTCCGAGACATTTGGCAGCTCTGTAATCCACCATGACTCTGGCAAAAGTAGAAGTGCGCTGCCCTTTGACACATCTGGCCAGTCCTTTCATTTTTACCACTTTATTAAAAAAAAATACTTTATCTCTCTCCACTTTATCTCTCTCTAAGGCTTTAGTACATCTCCCCTACAGCCTGTAACATGACTAGTTAGGAGCTGATGGGGTTTGTATTTTATCTTTCTCCAGTTTATCTCTCACCAAGCTTTGATAAATCTGCCCTAAATCCAAAAGCTTCATTTATTTTTCAAATAATTGAAGACATTAGAACTTCCAGTCCTACGAATACAGAAAGAAATAAAAACAAATCTTCTTTAATAATACATTTTGTATATCTTAAAAAGAACAATAATGGGGGAGGTGCATCAAAGCTTGGAGAGAGATAAAGTACCAACCAAATAGCTCCTAACTGTCATATTTCAAACACAAACTGTAACATGGCAGTTAGGAGCTGATTTGCTGGTACTTTATCTCTCTCCACTCATCTTTCTCTTACGGACATTTATAGCACTCACAGGGTATACATTTTGATCAAGTGTGAAAAAGTTGAGTGCGACCCTAGGAGGGATTGCGGTCCGTGGATGACAATGCTGGAAGAAACAAAAGTTAAAATTTCCATTCCATCCTATTATTTGAACTTCTCCATAATCCATTTAAACTTTTCCTTTTCCTCCTTAAATAATTCCGGCTGTGCACTCTCATTTATGCTTTAATAAGTCACAAGAGTATGTGGACAGTAAGGGACTGATTCTGAGTGTCACATACTGTAGGTGTGGCGGCAGCTGATTTTGGGAATACTGACATGCCCTCTTGCAGCGTCTTACGGTGGTGCACATCTGTCTCTGGGTGTCTTTAGGTGCACCATCAGACATATCATTGGAACTTGCTATATGGCAGGTACAGTTCCTCCATCTGAGTATGGGGATCTAGACTATGAGTCAACATGCATTAGGTCGACACTGACAAAAGATCGACATGAACAAATGGTCAACATGTGAAAGATCGACATTAGAAAAGGTTTTTGTTTCGACCATTGTTATTTTGACCTTTTGACCCTGTCAACCTTTTATCAATGTTGACATTTTGTCTGTTGACCATATGGGGTTGACCTAATGACTGCAGACCTAATGCGTGTAGATTTTGTATACCTCACCCCTGAGTATGTCCTGTGTGAGCTTGTATGCCCGCAATGGCTTAGCCGCCCCACTGTTACCACCCAAAAACCCATTGAATTGCATAGTATGTTCTGTGACTCTAAGTGTTAGCACTCTGATGCCTGCCCCCTGCCACCTGTATGTGGGGAACAGATTAAGGGGGTCATTCCGATTTGATCGCTCGCTAGCTACTTTTTGCAGATAGTCGCCGCCTATAGTGTAGTGTATTTTCGCTTCGCAAGTGTGCGAACGCATGTGCAGCCGAGTGGTATACAAAAGTTTTGTGCAGTTTCTGAGTAGCCCAGAACTTACTCAGCCGCTGCAATCACTTCAGCCTGTCAGGTCCCGGAACTGACATCAGACACCCGCCCTGCAAAAGCTTGGACACGTGTACGTTTTTCCAACCACTCCCTGAAAACGGTCAGTTGCCACCCACAAACGCTCTCTTCCTGTCAATCTCCTTGCAAACGGCCATGCGAATGGATTCTTCGTTAAATCCACCACTCAGCAACTATCCGCTTTGTACCCGTACGACGCGTATTGCGGTGCATATGCATGCGCTGTTTTGACCTGATCGCACCACAGCGAAAAAACCTAGCGTGAGATCAGGTCGGAGTGACCCCCTAAGCCTCCCAAACTGAGGGCAGTGCACTATCTACAGATGTGTCCCTATTCACAGAGCGTCTCTACGCTATATGGCACGAGATGTTTGGCGTAACTTATATGCCGCACCAAGGAAAGCTTGCGTCACATTTTGCTCTCTTTTACTTCTTTCTTACGCCATGCATTGCATAGCAGCTGCCCACAGACAGGGCCGTAGCGGGCTCAGGGCATAGCATTATTGCTTTTCTTGCTGTAGCGGCAGGATAAATACACGCAATGTCATGCAGCATGACGTATGGCACAGCTCAGGCATATCTGCCCCCAGTCTGACGTGTTTTTCTCAGACTAGCGTCCTTGTCGCACTGCTACATCACACGCATCCACTAGTGGTGTACAGGGTACGCTGTGGTTTTGCAGTGGGAAAAAGACATAAATTCAGTAGAAAAAAAATACTGGGTGATGTGACACATGTGACCTAATTCTGATGTGGTCATAAAGCGGTTATTGTACGCACATCGGTCTATGTTTTTGTACTGAATATAGGTATGAGCTGCAGTGCGCATGTGCAGCGAGTGAATTGCGTCGCAGAGTGAGTGACAGGTAGACATCATTTGGGGGTGGTAACGGGAAGTGGGCGGGTAAACGCAGACATGTCATAGATGTTCAGTTACCATTTTCTGAGCGTACATAAATTAGCAGTTGCGAGCTTACTTGCTACTGTAGAGCCTTCAGCGTCCCAGGAGAGCAGCTCAGCCTACAGGGGCACTCACACTCTGAGACATGACCCAATCTGCTTCAATGGTACTGAAGTATCAGCAATTATACGCTGTTGGATGGAAATGATGCGTTCCTGTGCATTGAAGACCCGGCGGACATAGTATTTGACATAGTATTTGAGGTTGAATAGAGGCAAATTGCCCATCGTGTTCAACCTGTTTTAAGTTGTGATGATTCTACATACTTGCTAAATAATGTTTTATGACTAGTTAGCTACTATAACTCATGTTACCCCTGGATTAACCACGTTGATAATTTAAGTATTATAACCTTGGGTAGCTTTTTCATTCAGAAATGTATCCTTTCCTTTTTTAAATCCAATTACAGAGTCCACCATTACCACCTTCCCTGGCAGGGAATTCCACATCCTGATTGCCCTAACAGTGAAGAACCCTTTCCTCCGTTGCGTTCTGAACTTTCTCTCCTCCAGTCGCAGCGAGTGCCCACGTGTCCTAAACTGTGTTCTTTTAATAAATAATTCCTCTGATAACTCTTTGTGATGTCTCTTTACATATTTGAAGATATTAATAATATCTCCTCTTAGACGCCTCTTTTCTAGTGTATACATATTCAGCCTAGTAAGTGTTTCCTTATAGTCCAGTCCTTCTAGGCCTTTAATCAATATAGTAGCTCGCATTTGAACACTTTCAAATTCACTGATGTCTTTTTTATACAATGGTGCCCAAAACTGAACACAATATTCCAGGTGCGGACGTACCAATGCCTTATACAGCGGCATGATTACATCCGAGTCCCTTGTCTCAATTCCCCTTTTTATGCACGCTAGCACCTTACTTGCCTTCTTTACTGCGTTTTGACATTGTGTACGGTTATTAAGCCTATTATCAATGAATACCCCCAAATCTTTTTCCAACTCTGTTTCCCCTAGGCGTTCCCCATTTAATATGTAGGATGCAAGTTTGTTTTTAGTCCCAAAATGCATAACCTTGCATTTGTCTGTATTGAACCTCATTTTCCATTTAGACGCCCAGAGTTCAAGTTTAGATAGATCATTCTGCAAGGACTCCACATCCAATTCTGAATTAATTACCTTACACAGTTTAGTATCATCTGCAAAGATTGACACTGTGCTTTCCAGGCCTATTTCTAGGTCATTGATAAATATGTTGAACAGTAGTGGTCCGAGTATGGACCCTTGTGGTATTCCGCTGACTACTGGGGACCAGGTTGAGGACTTCCCGTTGACCACTACTCGCTGTACCCTGCTATCCAACCAGCTGCTTATCCATGTGCAAATAGTTTTTCCTAGGCCAATCTCCTTTAATTTGATCATCAGTCTCCTGTGAGAAACTGTATCAAAGGCCTTTGCAAAATCTAGGAAGACCACATCCACTGCTTTTCCTTGATCAAGATAATTGCTCACTTCCTCGTAGAAGCTAATTAAGTTAGTCTGACATGACCTGTCCCTCACAAACCCATGCTGGTTCTTGCTAATAATCCTAGCAGACTGTAGATACTCCTGTATGCCGTCCCTTAGAATTCCTTCAATATTTTCCCCACTATAGATGTTAAACTAACTGGTCTGTAGTTTCCCGGAAGATTTTTGGATCCCTTTTTAAATAATGGCACTACCTCAGCTATACGCCAATCCTTCGGTACTATGCCTGATCTAATTGAACTATTGAAAATCAAGTATAGGGGTCGTGCTAGTTGTGAACTAAGCTCCATAAGAACCCTCGGGTGAAGTCCATCAGGACCAGGTGATTTATTAATCTTAATTTTGCTTAGTCTCTCCCGGACTACTTCTTCGCTTAAACAAGTATCTAACCATGAATCATTACTGTCACAATTGTTATGCTCTACTCCCACCATCAGTTCTTCACTGGTGAATACTGATGAAAAGAATTTGTTCAGTATTTCCGCTTTTATTTCGTCATCATATATCAATTCTCCTAATTCATCTTTTAATGGACCTATATTCTTCTTTTTTAACCTTTTACCATTTATGTATTTAAAAAACTTTTTAGGATTGGTTTTACTCTCTATAGCGATTTGCTTTTAATTTTCCATTTTAGCTGCTCTTATTGCTTTTTTGCATTTCTTATTACACTCTTTGTAATACTTGAAAGACTCCGCCTTTCCATTAGATTTAAATGCTTTGAAAGCCCGCTTTTTTTTTATCCATTTCTGCCTTAACCTTCTTGTTAAGCCACATCGGTTTGAGTTTAATACTCCTGCGTTTACTTCCCATGGGAATAAAGTTATGAATATTGCTATCCAGCAACACTTTTAACACACCCCACATTTCCGAAGTGTTCTTGTTATTAAACAGAACCTCCCACTCTACGGGGGTCATTCCGAGTTGTTCGCTCATTATTTTTTTCCGATACGGAGCGATTAGTCGCAAACTGCGCATGCGCAATGTACGCAGCGTGCCTGCACCAAGTAAATTAGCACAAAAGTTTGGTATTTTACTCACGGCATAACAAAGTTTTTTCATCGTTCTGCTGATCGGAGTGTGATTGACAGGAAGTGGGTGTTTCTGGGCGGAAACTGGCCGATTTCTGGGAGTGTGCGGAAAAACGCAGGCGTTTCAAGGAAAAACGCGGGAGTGTCTGGAGAAACGGAGGAGTGGCTGGGCGAATACTGGGCGTGTGACGTCAAACCAGGAACGAAACTGACTGAACTGATCGCTATTTGTGAGTAGGTCTGGAGCTACTCAGAAACTGCTAAGAAATCTCTATTCACAATTCTGCTAATCTTTCGTTCGCAATTCTGCTATGCTAAGATACACTCCCAGAGGGCGGCGGCCTAGCGTGTGCAATGCTGCTAAAAGCAGCTAGCGAGCGAACAACTTGGAATCACCCCCTATGTCGTTAAGTGCACATCTAAGCATACTGAAATTAGCCTTCCTAAAGTTAAAAGTTTTGGTGGAACCCCTGTAGCTATGTTTCCTGAAACTTATGTCGAATGTGATCATATAGTGATCACTGTTACCCAAAGTCTCCCCAACTTTAGTGTTTGATATAATGTCCACATTATTAGTAATTACTAGATCCAGGATAGTTTTACCCCTAGTTGGGTCCTCGACTAATTGAGACAAGTAGTGATCCCTAATCATATTTAAGAACTTGCTGCCCCTCGCATTAGCACATGAATCGTTACTCCAGTTTATATCCGGGTAATTAAAATCCCCAATGACAAGGATGTCCCCCAATCCCGCAGCCGTTTTGATTTCCTGCAATAGTTGTTCTTCCTCATGTATGCTAATATTCGGCTGTTTGTAGCACGTACCTATGACTAGTTTTTTGCATCAATTCCCCCACTTGAGATTTCTACCCATAGTGACTCCACATTATCACCAGTCTCCTCATAGATAACCTCCTTTAGGTATGGTTTAAGTGATGGTTTAACATAAAGACATACACCTCCTCCTCTTTTGTTAGCCCTGTCCCTCCTAAAAAGAGAATAGCCTTCCAAGTTAGCAACCCAGTCGTGAGAGTCGTCTCACCATGTTTCCGTAATACCTATAATGTCATACTCAGCCTCTGATGCTAACAATTCCAATTCCCCCATTTTACCTGCTAGACTTCTTGCGTTTGCAAGCATACATTTTAGTTTATCAGTTCCTTTATTTGTTTGTTTTCCTAAAGATTTCACATCCTGGTTCACAAGTGCATCCGTAGAGTTACTGATTCAGACTGTCCTTCTTGCTCCCTCTCCAACCCCACTGTACTTAGTATTGCCCACCTTACTTTTCTCTTTGGTCAACCAATGTTCCCATCTAAAATCACCGCCCTGGCATAAGTATTTTCCCTTAAGTCCCGTACAACATTTTCTATAGTCAGTAATGATGACACATAATTGTTATTATTTAATGCTTTAGCAATACCTTTCTTAACACCCTTAATAGAACCCATGTAAATACCCTTACCGGCTGCACTTTCCCTCCCCCCTTCTCCACCCCCATTTATCTCACTACCACCATCCCTACTATACTTGCTGCATGACCCATAGTTTCTAGCTAAGCCCTCCCCCCAGGCTTCTAGTTTAAAAGCTCCTCCAACCTACTAACCATCCTTCCCCCCAGCACCGCTGCCCCCTCCTCAGTCAGGTGCAATCCGTCACAAGAAAAAAGATGGCGCCTGACTGAAAAGTCCGCCCAGTGTTCCAAGAACACAAACCCCTCTTTCCTGCACCAATCCCTAAGCCACACATTTACCTCCCTAATCTCCCTCTGTCTCCCTGGGCTAGCGTGTGGCACTGGTAATATTTCTGAGAAAATTACCTTAGATGTCTTTTTTTTTAGTTTCTGGCCTTAGTTCCTATAATATTTCTTAAGGACATCCCACCTACCACTAACTTTGTTGTTGGTGCCACCGGATCTTTCCCAGCCCCTCCCAACAATCTATCTACCCGGTCCGCGATGTGCCGTACCCGAGCACCCGGGAGACAACAGACCGTACGGCGATCACGGTCCCGGTAGCAGATTGCCCTATCTGCCTTCCTAATGATAGAGTCCCCTACCACCACCATCTGCCTGGGCGCCTCTCTAGCTTTCATCCCATCTGAGCCAGAGGGAAAACTCCTCCGGTTGCTAGAGTGAGCAGTTTCCTCCGGCTCCGTCATTTCGTCGCTATCATCCACCGAATCTTCGTCCAATCGGGCAAATTTGTTCAGGTTTGATAGATCCGAGATGTCGTGCCTCCCCCTTTTTTTCTTCCTTCTAACAGTGATAAAACTGCCTACCTGATTTTCCTCATCTACCAGTGACCCTTGCTGCAACTCCTCCACCGTTCTATCTAAACTTCACTCAAGATTGTAAATATCCCTCATTCGCGTAACGGTCTGCTCTAGATCAGTTACCTGGGCTTCCAGGGCAACCGTTCGCTCACATCTCGTGCATATGTATTCGCCCTGCGTCGGCTGCTCCAGGTGCGCATACATCTTGCACGACACGCACTGAGTGAGACTCTCAATCACGGCCCCTCCCATTGTTTGAGAACTCAACTCCCTATTACCTTTCGAAAGTACATTAAAGAGAATAAAAACCAACTAACCAATACAATCAATACACAATAAGTAAGTAATCAATACTTATCTGAGTGGACCTCTCCTGCGGCACCGATACTCCACCTAGCAGTTGCAGTTGTTCCAGCTCGCTGCACCTCCTTTTCACTCGGCTTCTAGCTCCTTTTGCTGATTTCAACTCACATACACTTACAAATCCAAGCTACACTTTGAAATACAAGCTCCCTTACAATGAGCAAGCTCCAATGAGCCTGATCACTGATTATATAGGCTCAGCCAGCCAATATATAGGCTCAGCCAGCCAGGACGGAGGTAAGTATATCTGAAAATGTGGTAAAAACCCAGAAAGCAGGGATTTTACCGCATTTTCACTTGTGTGCATCCCGTCCTATGGTAGATATTCAATTGGCCGTGGTAATTTACTACGGCTAATTGACATCCACAGGAAAATTCAATTGTCCCCATAGCTGGCAATTATCAGTCATTTTGTTTCACGTGCCTGGCACGCAAAACTAAATCCCCAATAACCAGCCCTATCAGCTCCATTTTTCCCCACAAAAACACGCATAGGTCCAGGAACGTATTCCGGATCCTATGTGTTTTCGCGCAAAAAAAATAAAATAAATCTGAGAATCTGATGCCCCCCTTTTTACGGACGAAAAAATTTCAGGGACAACTGAATATCCTACCTAGTTGCACCCAGAAGTAGTTCCAGCCCCAGCAGTCTATGGAACCTTCGAATGTGCTTCTGTTGCATGAATGATGCGACTAAGACGCATACTATATTTAAGTTCTTTGGCATGGCTAAGATGCAAAGTCCGCCATGCACCAATTCGGGCTATTTGGCGTTGTCAAAGTCAGAAAAATATCACGATGCACACTGCCATATTTGCACCTCATACAGGTCTGCGCTGCGCATGCGTGCGCTCTCCCGTGTGTGCACATACTCGCTGTTGCGGGCACCCGCGGGCGCGCGGTATGTGCATTTACGGTAGGGTTCATGTGTTCGTAGCGTGCGACTCAATCGTTACATATTTCCACTATATAATGTATTTTGTAGATCATGGTCCCTATGATAGATTCTGAAAGTTTGGTTAATGTAGAATGTTCATGAACAGAGAAATTCCCCTTTGTTTGATACGAAGGGTCAGACAGGAGTAATACAGTGGTGTTTAGTATCTATCGGAAGAGTATTTAATTAGCAATATTCCGGTGTTGGTTTGAAGCGGATTAATCGCTCGTGCGAATAATTATGGACATAAGAAGTTTATGTCCATTTACTATTATTTGCACTTAATTATCCATGCGGCGGGAAACCTAGTTTCCCACCCACCTGAGCGGTTGGAAATCGTCACAGCCCACCTGTATGAATCAACCTATGACCTTTTGTTATAATGCGAGGAGGAATTCCTGTGTCCAATGAACAATGAGATTGTAGGGACCATTGAATTGTATTGTGTGTGGGGCATAAATAGACAAGCCAATCACATCCAGCTCTCACTCTTCAACGGTTATCATTGCTGAAAATCGGGAGCTGGATGTCCAGAGGCGCATGCGATCGTTTCCTTTGTGCGTAAGTTTTCTCCGCAATCATATTGTCTTTCTTGTTGTTATGGGCCATATCTCTCTCTCTCTCTCTCTTCTCCTCTTTCTCTCGTAATCCCTTAAACGTAATAGTATTGTATTGTATTTCATGTGTAGTTATCTGGTTAGGTAGTCTATGTTATATTGTAGTGTATGACTTGTATTGTATTAATTCTTTTGCAAGTATAACATTCATAATATATATATTAGGCGTTGGACCCTAAGCACGGTATCTGTGTATTTCTTATAGTGTTAAGTATTCTCAGAGCGTCGGTGACGCTCAAACAGCTTTTAAGTTAATAAGGTTACACTGTGTTGCATCTACATCCTATCTCTACACTAAGGTTTTACAGCATATTACATTGTTTATGGTTTAGATATAAAGGTTTAACATTGTGAGCGTCTGCGCCGCTCGTGATCTCCTCGTGGTCTCGAGCGTCCGCTACGCTGATAGCGTAACAGTACGGTGGTCGTTCACCTATAAGTGTGCCCGATACCAACAGCGTATTCTCGTGAGCGTCTGTATCGTTCGAGCAGCCCGCTCCCGATACAGCGTCCGTTACGCTATAGTGAACCATTACGTTAGTCAGCAGCCAATAGCGTGCCTGCCTGTGATCTCTTGGCCGTGAGCGAACGTGACGCTTGAGCGTCTCGACCACGGCTAAGCGATCGTTACGCAACGAGCGTACCCTTACGGTACTCTATACGTAAATAGCGTACAGTGTTCTTAGACCTCACAAAGGGTTTTATATAAGATAATTATTTAGCTTTATCAATTGGCGGCTCGTCCTGTCCTTCACATATCTCTGCTAGGTAATTTCAGCAGACATTATCCATCAGCAAAGGGCGGGAGATCATATTCTTCGCAGTGCTGACGGGATAAGCGTCTGCTTCGCTTAGTAAAGGGTGCTGAAGGAATCCGGAACCGGAGGTAAGAACAACACGCTAGTGTCTTTTAAAACTGTTTATTTCTGTCTTGCGTACACACGCACATATCTGCATTTCTTTTTCATTCGTGTATTTTCATATATCACTCTCCTGTTTGCCATTTTATAATTGATAAAACGTGCTAAGAGAGATTTGTCGCTATTTCATAGTTAAAGTGTAAAACCCACACGCAACTCTACCTAAGGTAAAAGGAGAGATTGGTGTGTTGCGCGGTAGACGATCGAGGATCATCTACATTGATAAAAGTGTTAGTTGTGTTACGGTGGACATTGGTTTTGTGTACACGTGTCTCTAACAAAGGGCTGAGACTCGCGTACGCCAAGGCCGACGCACGCAGCGTAAATTACGCAACGGAGCGTCTGGGTACGCCCACGTAACTCAAGTCACATGACAGTGTTGATTTTTAAGTAGCACAACAGGCGATAAATAGCGCAACAGGCGATAAGTAACGCATTAGGCGATAAATAGCGCAAATCTATTTTAGTGTCCGAAATTTAGATTAACAGATCCTTCTCCAAATTCACAACACATCTGGTCTAAAGAAAATTTCTGCGCAGAAATAGAAATAGAAGCAAAAGTGTACGTGTGGTGAGTGAGTGTTTTGTATATATAAGTTTATACAATTTTACAGGTTGAACCACAAGAAGTCGAGTTCTCGCAGAGGTACATACATGTAAGTGACGTGCATGGTGGCTAGGGAGGCATCTCTGGTTAAACATAAAATTTGAGCAGTAGAGTATAGTAGACCAGGAGGTCATACTACAGACCGGGAGGTCCAGGTACAGCAGACTAAGAAGTCTGCCATAAAAGAGAAAAAAGGGCACAACCCACGGGGTTGGTGCAAAACCCATATAGGCCAATAAAGCTCTGGCTGAAGGAATTCGCAGCCGAAATTTTCGATTCCACTGGTCGCTCAGCACATAAGATTAGTTGCTTATGTGCTGAATGATTGTACCGCACGTAATTGTGTACATTAGTTAATCTGACCAGTACCATTTGTGTACGATCCCGGTCGTAAAACTATTTGTACACTCTGATGTGATTTGTGTAATTTTTTATTTTCTGAAGGGAAGTTCGCTGGTCACTCAGGAATTGTCCAACAACCAATAGTTACTGGAAAGAGTAAGTGTTCTGCGGATATCCCTCGCATGTTCCAGTAAATAGAGGTTCATAGGGGCCCTGGGTCGAGTACGCCAGCACTAAGGCAGTGTGTGGGTCGTATTGGTCGGCGTGGGCGAGTGAGTGGGGTACTCTGTAAACCGCCACCGTCAGCCTATCGTGAACATTTTGGTTTTTGTAAGGGTTCGCTGAAGACCCTGAAATAAGGTCAGAGGTGGTGAAAGCAACGCCTGCAAGTTATGGGGGCCAATTGTTCAGGAAGGGGGCGATCAACCTCGGTTCGGGTTGATTCAGTAAACCGACCAGTCGGGTCGGCAAGGTACGTAATGTGTGAAAAATATGGTTCACATACAGAGATTTTATGTGATGAATGGGAGAGAATGACAGTGCATGACGGGGAGAAATTCCCAAGAGTAGGTAGCTTTAGCCCAGAAGTGTTGCAAAATTTAAGGAGGAGGATATGTCTCATTAAATCAACAAAGAGACGAATCCAACATTATGATTATTTGCAGTTATGGCAACAGGAGGGTGAAATACAGAGAGGATTGGCTTTGGCGGCAGGATCTAATCCTATCAAGAAATTGATAGTGACGGCCCCGCCGCCACCATACATATCAGGAGAGAAATTGGTTGCGGAGAATGACGCATTCGGGTGTAACAAACAAACACTTAGCAACTGTGTAAATGTTAATAAGTTAACATATGCAAGTATTAACCCGTGCAAGTTGTACCCTGTTTTGAACTTTCCCCAGGAGTGTGATCAAGAAGACGAATCGGCAACAATATCGGCGCTCTCTCTAGCAGCCACCATAGCAGAGACAACAGTAGGCACGGCTCCACCCACGAGATTAGTAACAAAAGCCCCTAGCGGAGGGATAGGTGAGGTCGTATCTACAGGTAAGTACGGCACCATACACTATGCTGAAACCATTTCACCACAGGCTGTAGAACCTACACAGAGTGATGTTAGTAGACTTAATCCTGTTAGGGTAATAGCAGTGCCAAATGGGAAAACTGACACGACAGGAATCACTCCTGTTAGGAACATTGCCATGTACAGCCCATTTTCCCGAATGGAATTAAGAACCATAGTGTCTGAATTCCCTGACCCTAGGAAAGACTTAGTTGCCAGCCAGAAATACATCAGAGACCTAGGGAACACTTTAGAGCCCAATAACAAAGACTGGCAGGTATTGCTGAGGGCATGTTTACCCTCAAATGTCGACGCAGCTCAATTTTTGGCTGACTGTGGATTAGATCAGGATGTACCTCTTACAGATGTGTACAACAAAGATAACGTAAAAAGAATAAGTTTACAGTTAAAGGAGTATTTCCCAGCGGTAGTTAAGTGGAACAAGATTTTGTCCATTAGACAGAAAGAGTCAGAAACTGCTGCAGAATATTTTCAAAGGGCATTACTAGAAATGGCAAAGTACACAGGTATAGAGGACATTAAAACAAACATAAACCACCGAGAAGTAGCAGTATCTGTACTAATGGATGGGTTAAAAGAGACATTAAAGACAAGAGTACAGACCACGCAACCATGTTGGCGAGGTCTGTCGGTGGCTACTTTGAGAGAGGCTGCTATTGATCACGACCGGAATATCACCCGACACAGGGAATCACAAGGTGATAAGTTAATGGCCCTGACCACAAGGCAGCCTTTGTATAAATCACCAAACCCTGTGGGTAAGTCAAATGTGGTAACTTGTTTTTCTTGTCATAGACAGGGACACATGGCACGAGATTGTAGAGTGAAAAATTCACAAAACTCATATCAACCCCCTAGACAACGACACGACACACGACATTGAGAGCAGGGTCCGCAGAAACGGAGTTATGAGCCACATACAGGGGAAACAAAAAGATACCCCCCGAACAGAGACTGGCAAGCCACTGGTAGTTCCCATTTAACCCTGTCACAAGCAGTTGCTGCCAGCAGGATTCAGGGAGGTCACCATACCCAATAGGGGTGTGGCCATACCTGTAATCTGCAGCCAGTAAAATTGATTGCAAGTCTTGGGAGTGAACCTGAAATTGCAATCAATGTAGCTGGTAAATCATTAAACTTTCTTGTAGACACAGGGGCGGCCAAATCAGTGATAAATTCGACAGTGGGCATGAGAACCACTGGTAAGACAATTCCAGCCATAGGAGTAACAGGAGTAGTCCAGCACTACCCTGTTAGCAAACCAGCCGAGATTACAGTAGGGCCGTTACATACCAAGCATTCCTTTTTGCTGGCTGCATCGGCACCGACTAATCTCCTGGGAAGAGACTTATTGTGCAAAATGGGGTGCGTCATTTATTGTACTCCTGAAGGTGTATTCTTGGACATACCTGAGAATCACGCTCAGGAAGTGCGAGACATGTTAGACTCCCCGTCAAAATTAATGTCACATACCATTATGACAAATAGGACTCCATCCCAAGTAGAGGAAATGACATCCCAGATACCAGAGTCACTTTGGACTAAAGATGGACAGGACACTGGATTAATGGCAAACGTAGCTCCGGTAATTGTACAAGTAAAAGATGGTAGGATAGCTCCAAAAATCCCACAGTACCCTCTGAAGCCAGAGGTGGAGTTAGGAGTGTATCCCGTAATAGAGCGCTTGCTACAACAGGGCATTCTGGTAAGAACGTCCAGCACTGCCAATAGTCCCATCTTCCCTGTGAAAAAGAGTGGGGGGAGGGGTTACCGGCTAGTGCAGGATCTAAGGGGGATTAACAAAATAGTTGAGAGTCAGTTCCCCGTAGTGCCAAATCCAGCTGTCATCCTTATGCAAATCCCTCCCACTGCGAAATTTTTCACTGTTATTGACCTCTGCTCCGCTTTCTTTTCGGTACCTCTGCACCCTGACAGTCAATATTTGTTTGCATTCACATACAGAGGAGTCCAATACACATGGACTCGATTACCACAAGGTTTCATAGACAGTCCAAGTATCTTTTCCCAGGCTTTGCATGATTGTTTACAGTCTTTCCAACCAGAGAGTGGATCAGTATTAATACAGTACGTGGATGATCTACTACTGTGTTCTGATTCATTGGAAGCATCCCTGAAGGATACGAAACAGCTCCTGTTTCATCTTTCAGACACAGGACACAAGGTTTCCAAAGACAAGTTGCAATTATGCCAAACTAAGGTAAAATATTTGGGACACTGTCTAACACAAGGACTGAGACACCTGACCGCTGATAGAATTCAAGCAATTAGAGACATGACTCTGCCACAAACCCAGCAACAGATCAGAACATTTTTAGGAATGTGTGGGTATTGCCGTAACTGGATCCCAGGGTTTTCCATTCTAGCGTTACCTTTGCAGGAGATGGTCTCCTCAAACAAACCTGATCGGATTTCGCATACAGACGAGTCCGAGATGGCATTTGAGAGACTTAAACAGTGCCTAACGCAGGCACCAGCATTAGGTATGCCAGACTATGGGAAACCCTTTGAGCTGTACGGAACAGAAAGTGCGGGTTGCGCGGCAGGCGTCTTAACCCAAAAGCACGGTGATGCCAGCAGGCCGGTAGCATACTACAGCGCTCAGCTAGACACGGTAGCGCGATCCCTCCCCACATGCTTGCGAAGCGTTGCTGCGATAGCATTGCTAGTAACGAAAAGCGAAGATGTAGTGCTAGGTCACAACCTCACAATTCATACACCACATGCAGTGTCAGCCTTGCTAAATTCTGCCCAAACCAGGCACGTCTCATCAGCGCGGTTTACAAGATGGGAATTGGCACTAATGGCCCCCGTAAACATCACCATAAGGAGATGCAGTGCATTAAACCCTGCAACATATCTCCCAGGTGTGCCTGGACAGGCACAAAGGGTGGAGGATGAGAGTGGTGGGGAAGGAGAATTTAACACAAAGGAGGACACACATGATTGTATGGAATATTTGACCCAAAATTTTACCGCAAGGCCTGACATCAGTGACAACCCACTGGAAGATGTAGATCTAACTTTCTACACGGACGGTAGTTGTCACAGACAGTCAGACTCGGGAGACTTGTATACTGCATACGCAGTCGTAGATGACCAAGGCACCATAGAAGCGGAACCGCTAGGCCCACCTCACTCAGCCCAGGTTGCTGAACTGGTCGCCCTAACCAGAGCATGTGAATTGGCTAAGGGCAAATCAGCCAATATCTACACCGATTCTAGATACGCATTCGGGGTAGTCCATGATTTCGGAGCCCTATGACGCCTCAGAAATTTCATGACGGCAGCTGGTACACCGATAGCGCATGCAGCTCACATCAAAAGGCTTCTAACAGCGATACAGGAACCCGACAGAGTGGCAGTTATCAAGTGTAAAGCACACACATATAGCCAGGACCCAGTATCACTTGGTAACAGCCGAGCAGACGAAGCAGCTAAGTTAGCAGCTGGTACCCCCAGACAGACAGACACCACACAACTGATGGTATTTAATACCATCAACACACAGAAGTTGTGTGAGATGCAAAATTTGTGTTCCACACAGGAAAAGGCAGTCTGGAAGGCAAAGGGATATGGCCAGGAGTCCTCAGGACTCTGGACGGATGGACAAGGTAAACCGGTGGCCCCCAGAGCATATCTTCCATGTTTAGCTGAGGCAGCACACGGGCTGACTCATCTGGGCAAGGAGGGAATGTGCAAGTTGGTAAGAGCATATTGGTGCGCCCCAGGATTTTCATCTCATGCAGGTAAGAGAGCGATGTCATGCCTTACCTGTTTGAGAAAGAACATCGGAAAGGCAATACCAACAGAACCATCTCATATCCCACCTGCAGGCGGCCCTTTCCAGGTAATACAGATTGACTTCATTCAATTACCCCCTTGTCGAAATTTGAAATATGTACTTGTTTGTATAGATGTTTTTTCAAATTGGGTCGAAGCATTTCCTGCGGCCACAAATACCGCTATGTTTACTGCTAAGAAAATTGTGCAGGAATTTGTATGTAGATATGGTATCCCTAGAATAATTGAAAGTGATAGGGGTACCCATTTTACAGGTGATGTCTTTCAAGGAATGTGTAAGTTGATGGGAATTGATAGCAAGCTGCACACTCCATACCGTCCACAGGCGAGTGCGAAGGTAGAAAGAGTGAACAGCACTATTAAAAATAAACTGAGCAAAGTTATGGCAGAAACAGGATTGCCATGGCCAGAAGCTTTACCCATTGTACTGTACAGCATCAGAACCACTCCCAGATCCCCTCTTAATCTGTCTCCCTTTGAAATCTTGTTTGGTCGACAACCGCATGTTATGATTAACCCTCAAGATGATTTGAAGTGTAACAATGAAGTGACTGTAAAGTACCTGGTTAATATGAGTAAACAGCTAAGGAATCAAAATGATAATTTGAAGTTAGTGATTCCTGATTTACCAGATAGTAATTGTCATGACATTGAACCTGGGGATTATGTAATGATACGGAATTTTCTACGCTCAGGTTGCCTTATTGACAGATGGGAAGGACCATACCAAGTCTTATTGACTAGCACTACAGCATTGAAGGTTGCCGAGAGAGAGACTTGGGTTCATTCGTCCCATTGTAAGAAGGTTGCTGATCCAGAGAGGTCCCGTGATAAGGAACAGACGGTAGAGGACGTTGTATCACTGGAGTGTCTGTTCCAGGAGGACTGAGGCGGCACCTGAGCATTGAGAATCACAAGATCAAAAGCAGTTGTCGAGTCCCTGTTCCCTTTTATTGTTTTTCTCCACTTCCCATCCCCCCTCCCTCAATTATTTTTTCCCCCTTCTCATTCTTCTCCGTTTCCTCCTATAAGATGGACTTGCCCCAAGAGACTGTGATCCGGATTTTCCTGTTGACCATGATGTTGACCAGAGCAGTCTGTTCCGGCGAGAGTACCATGGAGGTCGAGAGAGGTTCTGGAATGGGTTCTGATGACAGAGATGGAGGCGTAGTTTTCCGAGAACAACATAGTCAACAAGCAAAGGCGAGTATCAGAAAACGATCCGATAGCATTGACCATAGAAGGAATTGTGAAGGATTGTTAGCTGAAGAAAACTGTATCTGTAGGCTCTGTGACAACGTAGTTGAGGATGGGTGCATCAAGAAATGCCAATCCAGTTTTAATATCCACATGGACCGGCATCCATTGAGTGACTATCACTCCTTAGTGGGTAGTGTGTTAAATCAAACAGATTGTTGGGTATGCTCTCAAGTACCTCAAGGTCATAGCAAATCAGGACTAGTACCATTTCCTTTAACGATAGGGGAGGTACTTGAGCTAAGTGGTGGGAGGCCGGTGGACAGGAGGTTTAATATCTCCAGTCCTCCTAGTTTGAAGCTCCACCAATATCATGTGGATAAATCCCTCATATGTTTTAACATTTCCAATCCCCGAAAGCCGGGAAATTGGGAAGTGTCATGGAGTAACCAAACCATGACCTTTTCATATAGAGCAGATAGAATGCCGACAGATACAGAACTTATACGCCACATAGCCAGTAGAGGAAAATCTTTCCGATATAGGTATACCCTAGGAAATAGGATTACGAGAGTTGGAGAGGTATCACCAGGATACTGTGCACATATCGTACAAGCTGATACGTGTACTAGACAGATGGGAGAATTAGGGTTAGGAGATTTCACATGGAAGATGTGTAATATGGTTATGTCCTACTCCGTCCCATATGTTCTCCCCGATGATGCATATTTCATATGCGGGAGGAAGGCGTATAAGTGGCTTGCCCCAAACTCTGAAGGATTGTGTTATATTGGAAAAGTACTGCCTGAAGTAATGACTGTATCACATGCCAAAATGAAAGATATACACCGTGTTGCCCAAGCTCCTTATACTCATACCCATTACGAGCACGTAGTTAAACGGCACCTGATAGAAAGAACAGAGCATCCGGCCTCTGACATGATCCATGAATCCACCGGGATTCAGGTTCTAATCGCGTTAGATTTCACTCGCACCGCCAGAGGAGTGTTGAATTATAAATACATATCTGCGCTCGCAAATTTGTTAGACAATATCACAGAAATGTATGATGACACTTTTAGGTATACTGGAAGAGAGCTTCAAGCTTATAAAACAGAACTGGTTCAGCATAGAATGGTTCTAAATTATCTCACGGCAGTAACAGGTGGATATTGTGTCACACTGGCAACGCAGTACGGCGTGAAATGTTGCACATATATTACAAATAGTACCGAGGACCCGGTCGAGGTCATAGACCAAAAGATGGACGATATTCTCCAATTGAAGTGGGAATTTCGCAGGAGACACAATCTCACCCTTGCTGCTGTGGGTAATGAGCTGACTAGTTGGGTGTCATGGTTGAACCCGCGAAATTGGTTCTCCGGTTTAGGAGAATGGGCTCAAGGAGTCATAATGGATGTAGGGAAGTTTCTCCTATGTATCTTAGGTGTTATCATAACGATTGGCTTGATATTTATATGCGGTCAGGCTTTAACGAAGTGTAAACAAAGTACCAGGGTGATGAGTTTAAGGAGTGAGGAAATTGTAATTCCAATGGATTTGATTTATGACCCGACGGTAGAAACAATGATGTAATGAAAATGCGATTATACGGTCCGTTTCTTTCACCTGTTTTTCCGTTTTCTCCAAGGTAAAAAGACCCACTTGGACGAGGAATTTGATGAGCCGATATACAGACAACGGATGGATTAAAGAAGAAGTTTTGACAACCTGATACACAGATTTTTGATGAACTTTGCCATAGATCCCCAGTTTCCCTAGAAATTTTAAAATTACGCTAGCCCAACACTTTTGTAAATCTATGGACATTGACAAAGCTTTTGCTCGCACCTTATGGGCAAAAGCACAAAGAAGACTGCATTCAACAGACACCGAACAAGACTTCAACCGACAAATGTTCATTTACCTGACATAGAATACCACTGCATTTACCGTAATTATGTCTTTTCTTCATCTCTACAACCTTCAGGTAATTACACACATAGTATAGGGAATACAGGCACAAATATCAGCAATCACATATTCCCCCATTCATGTATCATCAACTAAAATGTGCTCCCCATTTTGTTGCAACCAAAAATCCGAAAAGAGCTCGGTAAAGTTTGACAGCCCATCCACAGACCCGTACCACGGGATAAGAAGGAATTCAAATGTATACTTCGCAATACCTCGAAGCTTGATTTAAAACACGTACGGCACGATGATACATGACCCCCAAACATGGATTCATACACACATGCTTCTGCTATCTCACTAGGTCATACCCTTTTCCTACCTTCTCCTCTCCTCCCCTACCCAACCATGTAAATGTATTAACCCCTGACATATATTTTTCTCTTTTTGAAATGTTTTAGGAAGTGGCAGTTATTGTTGACTGCCAAAGGGTGGACTGTCAAAGTCAGAAAAATATCACGATGCACACTGCCATATTTGCACCTCATACAGGTCTGCGCTGCGCATGCGTGCGCTCTCCCGTGCGTGCACATACTCACTGTTGCGGGCACCCGCGGGCGCGCGGTATGTGCATTTACGGTAGGGTTCATGTGTTCGTAGCGTGCGACTCAATCGTTACATATTTCCACTATATAATGTATTTTGTAGATCATGGTCCCTATGATAGATTCTGAAAGTTTGGTTAATGTAGAATGTTCATGAACAGAGAAATTCCTCTTTGTTTGATACGAAGGGTCAGACAGGAGTAATACAGTGGTGTTTAGTATCCATCGGAAGAGTATTTAATTAGCAATATTCCGGTGTTGGTTTGAAGCGGATTAATCGCTCGTGCGAATAATTATGGACATAAGAAGTTTATGTCCATTTACTATTATTTGCACTTAATTATCCATGCGGCGGGAAACCTAGTTTCCCACCCACCTGAGCGGTTGGAAATCGTCACAGCCCACCTGTATGAATCAACCTATGACCTTTTGTTGTAATGCAAGGAGGAATTCCTGTGTCCAATGAACAATGAGATTGTAGGGACCATTGAATTGTATTGTGTGTGGGGCATAAATAGACAAGCCGATCACATCCAGCTCTCACTCTTCAACGGTTATCATTGCTGAAAATCGGGAGCTGGATGTCCAGAGGCGCATGCGATCGTTTCCTTTGTGCGTAAGTTTTCTCCGCAATCATATTTTCTTTCTTGTTGTTATGGGCCATATCTCTCTCTCTCTCTTCTCCTCTTTCTCTCGTAATCCCTTAAACGTAATAGTATTGTATTGTATTTCATGTGTAGTTATCTGGTTAGGTAGTCTATGTTATATTGTAGTGTATGACTTGTATTGTATTAATTCTTTTGCAAGTATAACATTCATAATATATATATTAGGCGCTGGACCCTAAGCACGGTATCTGTGTATTTCTTATAGTGTTAAGTATTCTCAGAGCGTCGGTGACGCTCAAACAGCTTTTAAGTTAATAAGGTTACACTGTGTTGCATCTACACCCTATCTCTACACTAAGGTTTTACAGCATATTACATTGTTTATGGTTTAGATATAAAGGTTTAACATTGTGAGCGTCTGCGCCGCTCGTGATCTCCTCGTGGTCTCGAGCGTCCGCTACGCTGATAGCGTAACAGTACGGTGGTCGTTCACCTATAAGTGTGCCCGATACCAACAGCGTATTCTCGTGAGCGTCTGTATCGTTCGAGCAGCCCGCTCCCGATACAGCGTCCGTTACGCTATAGTGAACCATTACGTTAGTCAGCAGCCAATAGCGTGCCTGCCTGTGATCTCTTGGCCGTGAGCGAACGTGACGCTTGAGCGTCTCGACCACGGCTAAGCGATCGTTACGCAACGAGCGTACCCTTACGGTACTCTATACGTAAATAGCGTACAGTGTTCTTAGACCTCACAAAGGGTTTTATATAAGATAATTATTTAGCTTTATCAGCGTAATTCAAGCAAAGGAAAATGTGGATGCATCTCAGGAAACTGGCATTATGGGTTTATGTAATAAGGATCTTTTTGTAAATAATAAGGTGGAAGAACGGACACAGGACATCGGAAGACGTTACATTTATGCAGGGGCGGATCCAGAAGAAAATGATAGGGGGGGCACCATAGAAGGGGAAAGTACATTTGCGTGCGGCTTCGGTGCATGTAAGGTGGCGCTTCTTATACAATGCCCACAGTTGTAGCGCTCATTATGCAATGTCCACTGTACTGGTAGTGCCCCTTATACAGACCCCATAGTAGTGGTGCCCCTTATGCAATGCTCGTATTGTCCCCAGTAGTAATGTTGCCTGTAGTAATGCCCCCAGTCATTTAGCGCCCTAGTAGTTATGCCCCCAGTGGTAATGCCCCTGCAGTTATGACCCCAGTAGTTTACACCCACCCCTTTAATTTAGCCTCCCAGTGGTAATGCCCCCAGTAGTTTGCCCCATTGTAGTTTAGCCCCTGTAGTTATGCCCCCCTTGTAGTTTAGCCCCCAGTAGTAATGCCCCCAGTAGTTTGGCCCCTGTAGTTATCCCCCAGTAGTTTGGCCCCTGTAGTTATGCCCCCAGTAGTTTGCCCCCCCTGTAGTTTAGCCCCCAAGTAGTAATGCCCCTGTAGTTACGCCGCCAGTAGTAATGCCCTCCTGTAGTATGCCTACAGTAGTTAGCCCCTTTGTAGTTAACCCCCAGTAATAATGTCCCCCAGTAGTTTGCCCCCAGTAGATGCTCCCCAGTAATAATGTCCCCCAGTAGATGCCCCCCAGTAATAATGTCCTCCCAGTAGCTTGCCCCCAATAGTAATGCCCCCTAGGAGTTTGCCCCCAATAGATGACCCCCCAGTAGTAATGCCCCCAGTAATAATTCCCCCAGTAGATGGCCCCCAGTAAAAATGTCCCCCAGTAGCTGCCCCCAGTAGTAATGCCCCCAATAGATGACCCCCCAGTAGTAATGCCCCCTGTAGATGCCCCCCAGTAATAATGCCCCCAGTAGTAATGCCCCCCCCAGTAGTAATGCCCCTTGTTGATGCCCCCCCAGTAGTAATGTCCCCCCGTAGTTTGCCCCCAGTAGATGCCCCCGCTGCATTAAGGAAGATAAAAAACTTCATACTTACCGAACCCCGTTCCCGCTTCGACTTCCTCCTGGTGTCCTCTCCTCAGCACTATGAGAGAGACGTCATGACTAACGTCTCTCCCATAGCGCACGCCGCACAGTGACAGCGCCGGAAGCCGAAGCTCAGTACTGAGCTCCTGCCTCCGGCTGCCGCTGTGCAGGGAGACGGGCGCCCGCTGGTAACACAATCTCAGCGGGCGCCCGTCATCTCCCTGTGCGGCGCTGGCGCCGGGGGAGAACGGGGGACGGAGGCCACAAATGACAGGGGGGGCACGGGCCCGAGTGCCCCCCCCTGGATCCGCCACTGCATCTATGTTATATTATGTGTAGTTTTTGAGCACGCGGCGTGCACTTCTGACTATAAGCACACAACTGTCGATGCGCCGTAGAGTAAAGATGGGGTTCTGCAGTGAATCAATAACTATACGTGCTAGAACTTTCTCTTCATATCCTTCCTTGCAGCTGTTACAGCTCAGCATCTCCAGCCAGCAGCATTCCGTCCTGTACCTACTGGAACACATTCTACTGGCAACGGATCCTAGAGCCACCGACAGGTCCTGCGCCGACTACATGTCAGAGCAGGCCAGTGTCCACTTCCAGGGATTTGCTGATAAGCTCATTCATTGGCTTCCCTAGTATCTGTAACTGGTGCTCGCTAAAGAAACCTCAGCGGCCCCTTGACGTTTTCAAAGTCTCATTTTTCCTGTATCTTACATTTATACATCATTATACAACTTTGCAAACACTTTTCAAGGCCCCCTTCATATCAATTGGTGATGGGCCACAGGTGGACCTCTAACCTTCCACGGAATGGGTTTGTTGGGTCCACCCTATTTAGGTCGACACTCATTAGGTCGACCACTATTGGTTGACAGGCAGTAGGTCGACACCTGGAAAAGGTCGAAATAAAATAAAGTCAACATGAGTTTTTCTGGGGGCATTTTTGGTGTCGATTTCTTCGTAAAGTGACCGGGAATCGCAATTAGTGCACCGTGTCACCTTGCATGGCTCGCTTCGCTCTACTGCCGCTGTGCGCGGCACAGGTTACTCTTCCCAATTGTAGTCCACGTGAATCGTAAAGTATGAAAAAGTTCAAAAAATTGTGAAAAAACCCATGTCAACCTTTTCCAGGTCCCGACCTCATGCATTTCGACCAATAGTGGTCGCCCTATCGACTGTCGACCTACGTAGCGTCGACCAAGAGACCGTATCCCGTCAGATTATGCGCCACATATTCTCCTCAATGAATAGCTCATAATTCAATAAAGACACCCACGGTAAACGTACCCTATGTGCAACACCCGGTTACACCCACTCAGTCGCTAACGGAGATATGACAAAGATCCGTAAGACTCTGGATCGGCCGTCATTGCTCTAAGTTGCTTATGCAGGCTCCGACACATGCGCAGTTTGCTAAAAGCCACGAGATCTGTACGCAGGCGGTCTTGTGCGCAGCTGTGAATCAGGCCCTCTTTCTCTACCATCTCATCCGTACGCTACAGCAACAAGCAATACATGAATTTGCAAGAAGGGGAGACACAACTCCAAAAGGAGAAGGAACTAAGAAGGCTGAAACGCCTGAAACAAATACAGGGAATGATTTATTGGGAGCATTTTATAGAACCGTCAGTCAGAGATTGTCAATTCATGGTGGCAGGTGCTCTAAGGAGAAGGGCACATCCAATTTATTACCGGCTTTGTCTGTACTCGTTCTGCAGGATGAATCATGGGAGGCAGCAACGTAAAGTCATCTGAACTGCACTAATAGAAAGCTCGGCAGAGAAGCTGACATCAGTCGTACAGTGCTCCATGTTAGAGGTGCCTCAGCCTCTCAGTACCATGGGGGTCATTCCGAGTTGATCGCTAGCTGAATTTGTTCGCAGCGCAGCGATCAGGCTAAAAAATGGCAGTTCTGCGCAGGCGTATACGGCACAATGCGCACGTGCAACGTACGGACACAACGAACAATGTAGTTTTGCACAGGGTCTAGCAATGCATTTAAGTCGCACTGGTTGCCGCAGAGTGATTGACATGAAGTGGGCGTTTCTGGGTGGCAACTGACCGTTTTCAGGCGGGCGAACGCTGGGCAGGTTTGTGACGTCAAATCCGGAACTGAATAGTCTGAAGTGATCGCAAGCGCTGAGTAGGTTTTGAGCTACTCTGAAACTGCACAAATTTTTTGGCAGGCGCTCTGCGATACAAACGTTCGCACTTCTGCTAAGCTAAAATACACTCCCAGTGGGAGGCGGCATAGTGTTTGCACGGCTGCTAAAACTACCTAGCGAGCAGTCAACTCAGAATGACCCCCCATGTACGCAGCCTGCGGCTCAGGGGGTGCTGGACAGGAAAGTTGCACAAATATCAGAAACCCCTGGTGCAGAGTATTTGTCCTCAAATTCATGGTTATTCAGAGTAGTTAAAGTGTACCCTTAAATATTGGGGAGGCCTTGATTTTCTATCTATCTATCTATCTATCTATCTATCTATCTATCTATCTATCTATCTATCTATCTCTCTATCTATCTATCTATCTATCTATCTATCTATCTATCTATCTATCTATCTATCTATCTATCTTTATGACTGTCATATCTCCTGACTTTTAGCATCTTGTCTCTGCTTTGCCATCCATCTACTATAGTCCTCTACCATCTACCCCTTTTCTTCTCTTATCACCCTTCTCCCCTTGCTCCTTGACCCGTTTACGTTTATACCTTCCTCAGTTACCTGACTCTCCCAATACGATTTGCTCTTCCTCCCCTCCCTCCCAGCTTTCCTGCTCCTTACTTTCTCCCAATCACATCCTCACCTTCCCTAGCCCATCTCCTTTCCTCCCCGGTCTTTCTGTAGCTCAGCCCTATCTCATGCCAATTAATGTTATTCCTATTTTGTAATATCCTACTACAGGTTGAGTATCCCATATCCAAATATTCCGAAATACAGAATTATTTGAGTGAGAGTGAGATAGTGAAACCATTGTTTTCTGATGGCTCATTGTACACACACTTTGTTTAATACACAAAGTTATTAAAAATATTGTATTAAATGACCTTCAGGCTGTGTGTATAAAGTGTACATGAAACATAAATGAATTGTGTGCTTAGACTTGGGTCCCATCACCATGATATCTCATTATG
Organism: Pseudophryne corroboree; assembly: GCF_028390025.1. Taxonomy (NCBI): domain Eukaryota; kingdom Metazoa; phylum Chordata; class Amphibia; order Anura; family Myobatrachidae; genus Pseudophryne; species Pseudophryne corroboree. Next base: position 16,272,521 of record NC_086452.1, read on the forward strand.
GTATTAAATTATTCCAAAATACGGAAAAATCCGATATCCAAAATACCTCTGGTCCCAAGCATTTTGGATAAGGGATACTCAACCTGTATTACCCCAATTAATTTAATCTCTTTACTACCCTCACTCCATCCTCTGCCATCCAACTCCTCCCCTACCCTCCTTCCTTTCTGCACTTCACTTTACCACCTACTGTACTCTACAACCAATATCAGATTTATGCTCAATGGGTTCCCATGCCCATTCACCTACCATCCCCCTGCCGCACTCCTACACCTGTCTTCCCACTCTTTCTGCCTTCTCCTTGACCACAAGGGAGAAAGTTTCCATTCTTTTTTTCATCTCCACCTTCCATTTGTCCTTGTTGACTACATTACCTCCCATTGTCTCCACTCCCTCTCTCCTGATGAGTGATCCCATACCCTGAATCTCTTCAACCTACTCCTAGCTTCTTGCACTACCTCCTCCACTTTCAAACACGCCTTTGGCTCACCCATCCTTATGGAACACTTACTTGACTTGGACTCTCTTTATAGCTACCGCTCTTTGTCTCTGATTCCCTATGCCTCCAAGGATATAGAGAGTATTATCTACCTTCACCTCACTGCATTTTCCTTTCATTCCCTTCCTGATCCTTTTCAATCAGGCTGCCTCACCCTTCACACCATTAAAATTGCCCTCATCAGAGATGCCATTAAACTTCTCACTGCAAGTTCAAATCCAAGGGTCACTTCTCTTTCCTCAGCCTCCTTGATCTGTGGGATGGCTTTGACACTACTGGCCATCCCCAAAGGTCTATTCTTGAGCTCTTCTCTTCTCAGTCTTCACTCGCTCCCTTGGATGGGGAGAGAATAGAACAGGAGATGGAGAGAATGTAGGTTGGCATCACACTTGAAAAAGTTAATAGACAATTAATGGCATGTAAGATTATCTAGAATTTACCCACACCAGCCCACCTGATGAATGATACCGAGCCATTTGATACTGGCAGTAAAAGGTTTTAGGACCCTTGTTATAATATATGCTCTTTTAATGTGCTAACCTCAATCTCTCTGTGTTATGCCTTGCGAATTATGATCATGTAAGTGTAAATTTAATTAGCTAGTTAGTTGCATGCAGAGCATGTAATTCCAATTCATTTTAATTCAAAAGTATTTCATAATTCTGAACTTTAGTTATGCAGTGTTTGTACAGGGTGTGATAGGCAGAGGTACTTGTTTTGTGTGATGCAAATTTGCAGTCTTGCTAGAAGTAAATGTTGGTCGCTGGTTTGATACAAAAATTATCCTTAATCACATGCAAATCTAAGGGGAATGATAGGTTGTGAGCGCACCCCCCCTCCTCTTTTGATTGATGCCGGTTGATGATTGATGCTTGAGTTAGAACGCCCTTACCACCAGCTGTATATTGCAGACCAGTAATGTCTATTCTACTCCTAACTGCACTGATTTCTTCTTAACAAATTTTGTTTTAACCAGTTATGATTTGTGTTTGATGTTCTATATAATTATCTGTACCAGGTTCTTTTAATTTAATAATTTTCAGACATCTCTATTCGACCACAGACTGCTTGCAGCATCTAGACATAACATTCCCAAGACTCTTATATCTAAAATGCACTCTTGGGCTCTTTTCTGCTTCCTGGTACCCGACTTCCGCTGATGCATTTTATAGCAGATGCTACGATGCCTAGTCCTAATGTACAGTATAGCAGTCAGTGGGAGGCTCAAAATACCATGTAGCGGTCACAGGGATGCGCCATGTACTGTATGGCGGTCAAGGTATTTGATGGCAGCGTGTGTGATGCTTAATGTACTATATGTCAGTCACTCGGAGGCTCAGAGATTCATTCTCGGTAAACTGCTTGGTGGTCCCAGGGATGCCCAATGTATTTTATAGCCATGTGATGCTCAATGTACTGTAACTCAGACATACTACATGAGGCTGCTTTAAGAAAGATTTCCAGGGACACTTTAAGTTTCCAATCTGCCCATGTAGAAAGTATTTTATGTTACACCATCACTATAGCACACTGACCGCAACACAATTGTATTGTCAGGGCCTGATTCTGAATCACACTTAACTTTATATGTGGGGGGGGGGGGTACTGTTTCATGGGTGTGTCTTCTGCACCTAGCATGGGGTAGGTGTAAATATAGGTGACAATGATTATGGTTGCTCTCCTGTACTGAAAAAAGTGGGAGCTGCAATCGCTATTAGCATTCTGCACGCAATCACCTCTCACACAGAATGCGGCTGTGACTTAGAATAAGGCCCTCTATATGTAATTAGCATCGCAGTCAAATCATTGTGATCTCAGCCGGTGTATTTGCTAAAGGGCACAAACTGGTGTATAATACAAATAATTATTTCTGCATTGTTATCTGTTTTGGTGTATAACTAATACATGGGTGATATTTGAATTGTGTATTTGCTAAAAAGTTACAAGTAGAAAATGGGCAGCCTCCTGGGGTCTGGGCCTGCATGGGTACCCAGGCCTGCAAAGGAAGGTGCAGCTATGCCCCCCAATGTGGCATGGCCACACCGCATTCAGCGATACAATGCGTACAATGTAGAGAGGGACCCAAAATTCACATCAGGCGAGCCATGCCCTTCACATCCTATTCATGACATGATGTCTGCTGCTAATAATAATAATAATAATAATTATTATTATTATTATTTTTTTATTTATATAGCGCTCTTTCTCCAATAGGACTCAAGGTGCTTAACAGATTCATAGCAAAATATAGTACAGAATATAATGAAGTACAGAACATAAAATACAGAAGCATGGAAATACTAAAGGGACATTATGGAAATGCTGAGTAAACAGGAAAGTCTTGAGTCTACTTTTGAAGGATTCTATAGTTGGGGCCTCTCGCACTGTGCGGGGAAGTGACTTCCATAGAGTCGGAGCCGCATTACTAAAAGCTCGACCCCCAGATGAATTACGGGAGATTCTAGGTACTGCTAAAAGTCCTTCATCTACAGATCGCAGTAAGTGAGTGGGGCAGTATGGGGTCAGAAGCTGCTTCAGGTACCTTGGGCCCTGGTCATGAAGGGCTTGAAAGTCAGTAAGCCAATCTTGAAGACGATTCGCCATCTTACAGGCAGCCAGTGAAGGGAGTAGAGGATGGGTGTTATGTGGCTAGAATGGCGCTGGTCGGTTAACAGCCTTGTAGCTGTGTTTTGCACCAGCTGTAAGCGGTGCAATTGTTTTGCTGGGAGACCAAGGTAGAGGGCATTACAGTAGTCTAATCGAGATGATACAAGTGCATGGATGACTTTTGGCAGATCATCTAAGGGAATTAAGTGCTTGATTCTGGCTATGTTCCTCAGGTGAAAGAATGAGGATTTGATTGTGGCTGATATCTGATGTTTAAGTGTCAAGCCACCATCCAGGACAACGCCAAGATTCCGCACACGATCACTGGTCTGTAATTCTGAATCCCCCAGTGTAAGACCAGTTGGTTGGCTATGCTGCAATCTTTTCCTTTGATGTTGCGGTCCTATCATAAGGACCTCTGTTTTATCTGGGTTCAGTCACAGCCAAGTCACACTCATCTACTCCTGTAGCTCAGCTAGACAGCCATTTAGGGTTACTATTGGGTTATCAGTGCCCGAAGCAAAGGACAAGTACAGTTGTGTATCATCTGCATAGCAGTGGTAGACTAGCCCATGGCGCCTGATTATATCACCCAGCGGGAGCATGTATACTGCAAAAAGCATGAGGGATAGTATAGAACCTTGTGGGACACCACATGGCAATGGCACTGGTGGTGATGAGTATAATCCAGACGACACTCTGTGAACTGCCTGTGAGAAATGATTTGAACCAGCTCAGGACTGTGCCATCCAGTCCACAAAATGTATCAGTCGCTGAATCAGAAGCCCATGAAGTCCACGGTATCAAATGCTGCCTAGAGATCCAGAAGGATTAATATTGAACAGTCACCTCTGTCTCTTGCCATCAGAAGATCATTTAACACACACACCAGGGCTGTTTCAGTTCTATGTCTTCTCCTGAATCCTGATTGGAATGGATCATAGATATTATGGGTTGTCAGGCGGGTTTCCAGTTGATTTGCAACCACTTTCTCAATAACCTTTCCTAGGAAAGGAAGGTTCGATACCGGTCTGTAGTTGGTCATGCAGTCAGGATCTAATTTAGGTTTTTTTAAGAAGAGGTCTAACAATTGCTTCCTTTAGGGGTCCAGAAAATATGCCTGTATGCAAAGAGCATTGAACAATTTTCTCAAAGACAGGATCAATTATATCCATACAAACTATTAGAAGCTTGGTTGAGGTAGGGTCCAGATCACAGGTTGTGGGACGCAAAATCCGAGCAATTTCAGCAATGTCCTTTACATCCACTGGGTTAAAGCTGGTCCATGTAGGCAGCTGGCTTATATTGGCAGGTTTTGTAGTTTGACACTCCTTTGATGGCACTGTGGAGATTACAGCCCGGATGGTACATATTTTATCTGCAAAGAAGTTTGCAAACTCGTTGCATCTTGCCTTGGAGAGGGTTTCATCAGTCTGCAGGCATGCTGGCTTGCAAAGCATCTCCACTGTGCAGAAAAGTTGAGCTGGCCTATTGTTTGCTGCCGTGATCTCATTTGACAGGAACTGTGATTTCTTACGGGTGATTGTCGATTGGTATTCTTCGTTATGCTTTATTAGTTTTATTTTGTCATCCACTAGGTTAGCCTTCCTCCATCGTCTTTCCAGGCTACGCCCCCTTTTCTTGAGCTCACTAACACTGTTGTTATCCTGTCATATAGTGCCGACGCGTTTCGGGATCTCTCCCTTCCTCAAGGCTGCAGCCTTGTGGAAGGGAGAGATCCCGAAACGCGTCGGCACTATATGACAGGATAACTGTGGGAATGAGACTCACCAGACGGACAGAGTTGTGTGCACTTTGGAGACGGGTTCCGGAGCCGGTATCTCCCTATCTTGACATCTTAAGGCACACACCTCATGAAAATCTGGTAATTCTCCACCTTTACTTCTACGCACTAGGATGTCTGTTCTATATATTGACACCAGCTATTAACATCAGAAAGGCACTGTTAAAAGCTTTGATTTTACCTTAACTCTGTTAAACCTCCATCTATTACCATATATTTTTGAATTGCCTGTTCATTTGGCTACATTCACAAATTTTTATTGTCTGAATAAAAAAATTGTTTTATTTGTAACATACTACACTATATTTGGAATTATCTCTTTTACACCCACATGTGGATTCCATTTATCCGAAGTACCTGTTAGAACCTACGACAGAGGCTACATAAGGGAAGTATCAATTGTATATTGTTACCTGATAAGCGCACCGCATCTGGTCTAACTTTCTGCATACACATATCCAATCTCTGGTATTGGGGATACCTTCAGATCCAGTTGTGTGCAGTATATCTGTCTTGGCGCCCGGGCACTTTTCTGCTACCAATAGTACTGTCACTAACACTGTTGTCGAACCAGGGAGCTTGACGTTGTGGTTTACGAGGTCTTATACGCACAGGGGCGATAATATCAATTTCAGCCATAACATCCCTATAATAATAACGGACTAGGGAACAGGAATCTTCACAGGCACCCAGTATAGCAGAGAGATCCAGATTTGCTGCTAGAGCCTGGGGAGTCATACCTCTCCTTGGCTGATACCTGCTCAACTCCATGGGCAGAGAACTTATTTGAGGGGTTGCAACTGAGAACCAGAGGCAGTGGTGGTCTGACCAGATGACTGGGTTTATTTTTAGGTCAGTGACTTCTAATCCAATCTGAAAGACAAGGTCGAGAGTGTGACCACTTTTATGTGTGGCAGAAGGAATGACCTGTGTGAAGCCCAGACCATTCATTGTGCACAGGAGGTCTTGGCCAAGGCGTGAGAGCTCATCATCCACCCATGCATTGAAATCCCCGAGGATGAGCCATCTTTGATGTTCCAGAACCAGGCCAGCAACAGTGTCTGCAATTTCTTGTAGAAATATCTTTCCATCTCCAGGGGGCCGGTAAATGAGAAGTACTCTGAAACCTAATCCTGTCGAACTCCGGGCAGCAATGCACTTGAATAAGCGAGTAATTTCAATAGGGTGGACCCTAAGTTTAAGGTCTTTTTTGAAGCAGATAGCCACCCCGCCACCCCTGCGGTCCAGTCTTGGATTGTGGATGACAGAGCAGTTTGTTGGGACTGCAGCCTCCAATATAGGTGCTAGGTGATTCTTCTGGGCCTGTGGGTAAACCTAATTCTCCAGAAGCTAACAAATTTAATGGAAGATCATCCATAGCCAGTGACGTACTGGGTCCCCTAACTGGCCCAGTCATCCATAGCCAGTGACATACTGGGGACCCTAATTGGCCCGGTCATTCATAGCCAGTGATGTACTGGGTCCCCTAAATGGCCCGGTCATTCATATCCAGTGACGTACTGGGGCCCCTAACTGGCCCGGTCATTCATATTCAGTGACGTACTGGGGCCCCTAACTGGCCCGGTCATTCATATCCAGTGACCTACTTGGGCCCCTAACTGGCCCGGTCATTCATATCCAGTGATGTACTTGGGCCCCTAACTGGCCCGGTCATTCATATCCAGTGATGTACTTGGGCCCCTAACTGGCCCGGTCATCCATAACCAGTGACATACTGGGGCCCCTAATTGGCCTGGACATTGTAAGTGCAAGCGATTGTAAAAGGTACCTGACCATGTTTCATGGATGCAATACATAGATAGATAGATAGATAGATAGATAGATAGATAGATAGATAGATAGATAGATAGATAGATCAGTATGTCTCTATCATTTACTTAAAATGAGCAATAAGGCTGCCTGGAAACAATTCTCTTGTCTCACGGATGACACGCTGTCTGCTGTCATCTAGATACAATAATTTGTGTGTCTACAGACAGAACGAATGCACAGAGCAATTTGAGGACTCAAATGAGAACACATTTCGGTAAGAGAAGAAAATCTGTTTTTAATTCTGTCTATCATGTCTGACAGTTTTTTTTCCCCCTTTTTTTTTTCTTTTTCTTCTTCTCTCTTCCAAGTGTTTCGTCTAGATAAAAACTTCAAGATCCAGACCGTATTAAATATTTCCTATGCAGAAAAATAAATAAATATCTCCTATATATTTGCCTTAGTCTGTGACTCTGTGCCCGTAACGCTGGGCGGAGTCACAGGCACAGATCTCGGCGGCTGGACAGTCCCCTCCCTCTGGGACCGCTGCCCGTCTCCCCCCAGCCGCCCCCGCACTATGCCCGCCCCGCTCCTCCTGCTCCGCTCCGGGCTCTGGCCAGTAGAGCGGCCGCGTCCGGCGCTCGGCAGCTCAGGAAGGGGGCTTGCTGGGCCGGGTCCCGCCTCTCCATCCTGCTTCAGCGGCTCTGGGACTGGCTGACATATGAGGAGTTCCGGCAATCTGTGCTGAGCTGCGTGCTGAGCGTGATGCGCCTGGCACGAAAGGTGGGTGCTCTGATCCGGGACACTGCTGGGGATTTGGGAGACAGGAATCCACCCCACCCAACCACGGCACACGGCCCGCGGCATCCCGCACCCTCCCACCCACGGCATCCACCCAACCCGCGGACTCCCACCCCCTCCCCCACCCGCGGCACGCACCCCTCCCCCACCCGCGACACGCACCCCTCCCCCACCCGCTGCACACACCCCTCCCCCACCCGCGGCATGCACCCCTCCTTCACCCGCGGAACGCACCCCTCCCCCACCCGCGACACGCACCCCTCCCCCACCCGCGGCACCCCTCCCCCACCCGCGGCACGCACCCCTCCCCCACCCGCGACACGCACCCCTCCCCCACCCGCGGCACGCACCCATCCGCAACACGCACCCCTCCCCCACCCGCCTCACGCACCCCACCCAACCACGGCACACGGCCCGCGGCATCCCGCACCCTCCCACCCGCGGCATCCACCCAACCCGCGGCACTCCCGCCCCCACCCCCACCCGCGGCACGCACCCCTCCCCCACCCGCGGCACCCCTCCCCACCCGCGGCACACACCCCTCCCCCACCCGCGGCATACACCCCTCCCCACCCGCGGCACACACCCCTCCCCCACCCACGGCATGCACCCCTCCCCCACCCGCGGAACGCACCCCTCCCCCACCCGCGACACGCACCCCTCCCCCACCCACGGCATTCCTCCCCCACCCGCAGCACGCACCCCTCCCCCTCCCGCGACACGCACCCCTCCCCCACCCGCGGCACTCCCACCCCCTCCCCCACCCGCGGCATTCCCGCCCCCTCCCCCCCCCCGCAGCACCCCTCCCCCACCCGCAGCACACACCCCTCCCCCACCCGCTGCACTCCCGCCCCCTCCCCCACCCGTAACACCCACACCCCGCAAAACCCCATGCCCCTCCCCCACCTGCACCTTCCCCACCCCTATACCAACCTCTCCCCCCGCTACACCCTCCACCCCACCCACCCTTCCCCCACCTCCACCACCCCACACCTACCTCTACCTACCCCCCCCCCCCCCTGCACCCTCCACCCCACCCACAGCATCCACCACATCCCCACCCCCCGCCCCTCCCCCACCCACAGCACCCACCTCATTCGCCCCCCACCCGCGGCACACACCCCTCCCCCACCCACGGCACTCCCGCCGCCTCCCGTAACACCCACAACCAGCAAAAGCCACCGGCCCAACCCCAAAAACCCCGCACCACCCCCATACCCACCTCTCCCCCCTGCAACCCACCACCCTCCCCGCGGCATCCACCACATACGCCCCCCACCCGTGCCACACGCCCCTCCCTCACCTAAACACCCACAGCATCCTTCACATAAGCCCCCCTCCCGCGGCACACGTCCCTCCCCCACCCTCGGCACTTCTGCCCCTTCCCCCACCCATAGCACCCACACCCTCACCTCCACCACCCGCAGCACTCCCTTCCCCAACCGCAACACCCCTTCCCCACCCGTGGTACCCACAGCACCCACCGGTATTTTGTTTTGTAATACCTTGCCTCTCTTTATCCTCTCCCGCAGTGGCGTAACTACTGCCCCCGCAGTCCTCGCGGTGGCTTGGGGGCGAGGGGCTGCGGGGGCGCCACTGATTACAGCAGACTGACATGCGGACGAGCGCCCGCATGTCAGTCTGCTTTCTCCTTCCCGCCGCCGCTTGTTGGAGGGACACGGAGGGCACAGCGTGTGCCTCTCCTGTGTCCCTCCTGCATCATCTCCGGCGGCCGCGGGTCTAATAGGGGGAAGTGCCGTCCGTAAGCTCTAATTGGCTCACGGACGGCACTTCCCCCTATTAGACCCGCGGCCGCCGGAGATGATGCAGCAGGAGGGACACAGGAGAGGCGATCTGTGCCCTCCGTGTCCCTCCAATAAGCGGCGGCGACGGCGGCACTGGGGGGAATATCTGGCACTGGGGGGGGATGTCTGGCACTGGGGCATATATGGCACTGGGGGGGAGATCTGGCACTGGGGCATATATGGCACTGGGGGGGGGGGATATCTGGCACTGGGGGGGATATCTGGCACTGGGGGGGGGGGATGTCTGGCACTGGGGCATATATGGCACTGGGGGGGAGATGTCTGGCACTAGGGGGGATATCTGGCACTGGGGCATATATGGCACTGGGGGGGGGGATATCTGGCACTGGGGGGGGATGTCTGGCACTGGGGGGGATATCTGGCACTGGGGGGGGGGATGTCTGGCACTGGGGCATATATGGCACTGGGGGGGAGATGTCTGGCACTAGGGGGGATATCTGGCACTGGGGCATATATGGCACTGGGGGGGGATATCTGGCACTGGGGGGGGGGTGTCTGGCACTGGGGGGGATATCTGGCACTGGGGGGGGGGATGTCTGGCACTGGGGCATATATGGCACTGGGGGGGATGTCTGGCACTGGGGCATATATGGCACTGGGGGGGGGATGTCTGGCACTGGGGGGGATATCTGGCACTGGGGGGGGGGATGTCTGGCACTGGGGCATATATGGCACTGGGGGGGATGTCTGGCACTGGGGGGGGATGTCTGGCACTAGGGGGGATATCTGGCACTGGGGGAATATCTGGCACTGGGGGCATATGTGGCACTGGGGGGGAATATATGGCACTGGCGGCATATCTGGCACGGGGGGAATATCTGGCACTGGGGGCATATGTGGCACTGGGGGGGAATATCTGGCACTGGGGGCATATGAGGCACTGGGGGGGGGGTATATGTGTACCTGGCACATGGGGGGGGCTATATTTGGCACCGGGGGCATGTGAGTACCTGGCACCGTGGGGGAATATCTGGCACTGGGGTCATATGTGGCACTGGGAGCACAGCCCTAGCAACAAGGACTACCTCCTAGCAACGAGCATGACACCCAGTGCATGAAACACCTGACAACGAGCATGACACCCAGTGCATGAAACACCTGGCAACGAGCATGACACCCAGTGCATGAAACCCCTGACAACGAGAAGGTAATTAAAAAGTAATTAGAAGCCTTACTGTAGGACTTAATGTGTAATGGGCATTACGGTGTGTGGCATAATGTATCACGGACATTGCGGTGTGTGTCATAATGTGTCACAGGCATTACAGTGTATGGTATACTATATCGCGGGCATTGTGATATGTGGTATAATGTCTCAGGGTCATTGCAGTGTGTGGCATAATGTATCACGGACATTGCGGTGTGTGTCATAATGTGTCACAGGCATTACGGTGTATGGTATACTATATCGCGGGCATTGTGATATGTGGTATAATGTCTCAGGGTCATTGCAGTGTGTGGCATAATGTATCACGGACATTGCGGTGTGTGTCATAATGTGTCAGGCATTACGGTGTGTGGTATACTATATCACGGGCATTGTGGTATGTGGTATAATGTCTCAGGGTCATTGCAGTGTGTGGCATAATGTATCACGGACATTGCGGTGTGTGTCATAATGTGTCACAGGCATTACGGTGTATGGTATACTATATCGCGGGCATTGTGATATGTGGTATAATGTCTCAGGGTCATTGCAGTGTGTGGCATAATGTATCACGGACATTGCGGTGTGTGTCATAATGTGTCAGGCATTACGGTGTGTGGTATACTATATCACGGGCATTGTGGTATGTGGTATAATGTCTCAGGGTCATTGCAGTGTGGCATAATACATAACGGGCATTGCGGTGTGTGGCATAGGGTATAACGGGCAGGGCATTGCGGTATGTGTCACAGGCATTACGGTGTATGGTATACTATATCACGGGCATTGTGGTATAATGTCTCAAGGTCATTGCGGTGTGTGTCAATGTGTCACAAGCATTGTATGTGCTATAATGTATCAGGGGCATTGCAGTGTGTAGCATAATGTATAACGGGCATTGCGATTCCTGTCATAATGTGTCGGGGGCATTACGGTGTGTGGCATAATGTGTCACAGGCATTACGGTGTGTGGCATAATGTGTCACAGGCATTACGGTGTGTGGCATAATGTGTCGGGGGCATTATGGTGTGTGGCATAATGTGTCATGTGCATTATTGTGTGTGGAATAATGTCTAAGGGCCATTGCAGTATGTGGCATAATGTATACTGGGCATTACTATAAGGAGGAAAAATGACAAATAATGTAAGGGGCATGAATCAGGATTATTTTTCTTTCCTGTGGTGGCTAACGTCTGGGCGTGCAGGTTGCAAAACAGGGGTATAAGGTAGTCTTTTCCTGCAATACCACGCCCCTTTATGAGAAACCACGCCCATTCCAACAAAACCACGCCCCTTTTTTTGCAGCACGCGCCTTCGGCGCGCGCATATTTATCCCTTTCTTGCTCCCAATTATGCGGCGGGTGGGGGTGGGGGTGGGGGGGGGGGGGCGCCAAAGAATTTTTTGGCTTGGGGGAGAAAAATTTCTAGTTACGCCACTGCTCTCCCTACCACCCTGCCTCTCCCTATCCTTTACCCATCGCACAGCGTTTCTGTACATTCCCCCCCCCTCCCCCCTACGCCTCTCTCTTTTCTGTATGCCCTCTATATTGCCCTGCATTTCTGCATCTGTTCTCTACCGGCCTGCGTATGTTCAAAGGAGTGCGGGGGTTAACGGGGTGTAGCCACAAACGACGGTGTGAAGAGCGCCCGTAGGGCGCGATGAATCGCCTAGTATATATATAGTTAACAAACTGTTGATGATAACTCGCAGAGTGGATCTTGTTTTGGCAGCGATGACCGAATAAAACCAGCCGTCCAAGCTGACGCCGGCTCCGCTGTATGCGCGGTTGTATGGCAGCCCGCAATGTGTTAATACCACCATAAACCAGAGAGCTGACTTAAATAAATTCCATTTGTTAGATGCTGCTTAATCCATCTCAGAAACATCTTGATTGGATTTAGACGCTGATGAATTCTGACAATTCTTCTCTCTCCATTGTTTCCAGAGGAGAACTGTAACCAGCAGCATCTGGAGGAGACTGGCTCGGCACACATCTTCCCAACACTGCCGTCCGATGATGACTGGACGCTGACAACCAACTTTCCAAAATAGTTTATTTTCAGTGGATCTTGCTATATTTGCCAAAACGGCAGATGTGGAACACGGATAGAACGCACTAATCTGTTAATTGCTGTATGTAACATTAGTTAGGTTTAGATTTGACGAGGTAAATCAGCGTCTAGATACAATTAGCAAATCACAAGTATTGAATGAGCCCCACTGTGGTGTACCAGGCTCACTCTTTACTTATCCCGGCTATGCCATGTTTAGTAAATGCAGTACGAGGGGTGAATATATTAAACGGTGGTTTCGTTGGGTGTGGATTATTAGATCAACATTAAGAAGGTCTACAGTCAATAGGTCTATCACTAGTGGTAGACAGGCATTAGGCCAACGGGGTCAAAAGGTCAACAGGTGGACATGGAAAAGGTCAACACAAAAAAGGTAGACAATTTTATTTTTTTGTTTTGGGTGTTGTGTCACTTTTCTGTCACAAATGAGCCCCGTTAGTGTACTGCGTCCCCTCGCATGACACGATTCGCTCGCCATGCTTCAGGCAAGGTGCCTGGCTCTGTTACCGCTGCGCTCGGCACAGGTTACTATTCCCAATCGTATTCCACTTGGATGGTAAAGTATAAAAAAGCTGAAACTATTTTAAAAAACATAAAAAAACTGTGTCTACCATATGTGTGTCGAGTCGACCCTTTTCATGTCGACCTTTTGACCCTATCGACCTAATGCATGTCTACCATTAGTGGTAGACCTATTGACTGTTGACCTTTTTAGTGTAGAGCTATTGGGGGTCATTCCGAGTTGATCGCTAGCTGCATTCGTTCGCTGTGCAGCGATGAGGCCAAAAAACGGTACTTCTGCAAATGCATATGCGGAGCAATGCGCATGCTCGACGTACAGGCACAACGAACGATGTAGTTTCACACAAGGTCTAGCGAAGCTTTTCAGTCGCACTGGTTGCCGCAGAGTGATTGACATGAAGTGGGCGTTTCAGGGTGTCAACTGACCGTTTTCACGGAGTGTTAGAAAAAACGCAGGCGTGCCAGGAAAAACGCAGGCGTGGCTGGGCGAACGCAAGGCGTGTTTGTGACGTCAAAACAGGAACTGAATAGTCTGAAGTCATCGCAAGCGCTGAGTAGGTTTTGAGCTACTCTAAAACTGCACAAAAAAACTTTGTAGTCGCTCTGCGATCCTTTCGTTCGCACTTCTGCTAAGCTAAGATACACTCCCAGTGGGCGGCGGCATAGCGTTTGCACGGCTGCTAAAAACTGCTAGCGAGCAGATCAACTCGGAATGACCACCATAGTCCAGATATCAGTTTCATCGGCCCCTGCGAATCTCCAGCAGAATACAGCATCAGACCACCGTATTTACTATTCAGCGGTTTTGATGGGGCTTTGTAAATCTTTGTCGGTAGGTATGTATCCATCTGTTTTACGGCCGTTTTATGATGGTTATTGCCTGGGGTATCGGTCAAACTGCTACAAAACTGCGGTCAAACCCCCTGCATATATCTGTCCAATCAGAAGCAGAAGAATCACAGTAGACTTACAGCATAATGGAGGCAATCATTACGTGATGAATAAGGAGGCAGGTACTGTACCACTGATATTTCCCTTATGGGGTAAATCCTGTTTTATTACTATATTAGGGGGGGATCAATATATTAGGGGGCTGTGTACAAAGATGCTGCATTGCAGATCAGTCGATTATCGAATAGCACGATGGTCGCGAAGCATTGGCTGCAGGAAGTAAGACACCGGAGGTATTTTAATTGCGCATGGGATTACAGATGCAGATGAAACACGCCCCAAAAACCGCCTGACGCCTGCTTTTTGCCGTCACTCCCTGTAACATCCCCCAAACGGTCTCTGACAGTCAATCACTTTGCAAGTAAATCCATTGCAAGGCCGTTGAGCCACAGAAGTAAAAAGTGTGTTGGTGTCCATCTATAAATAAAGTCCATTATCCCATACTAGGTGATTCACCGCGCCCATATATTTCTGTTAAATGGAAAAGAGCATGTACTGGAAATATTGTATTGTAGAAATCTATTTGCTTTCCTATCTGACAACTGTCAGTAAATTTACTGACCTCAGCGCTGGAAAGAATTCTAGCAGACTTGATGTTGGAGGGGCATGACCACGACCCTTTGGGTGCCCTATGAAGAAGGTTGGTGGGTTCAGAGTGGGGACTGACTTCTTCGTCCTAAAGTGCCTGGTTACACCTCCCAGCTAAGCTCCCCCAGTCCCCTGAGAGGCCTCCTGAGATACCCTGATACAGACACTCACTAGGAAGGTCAACTGTCATCTGTAAAAGCAATGATATCAGAACCCACCATTGATAATTAAGGACACCAGGATTCAGAGAGGGAGCTGTACTAAGCCTTCAAGAGAAATAAGGTGGAGAGAGATACAGTATGAGCCAATCAGTGGAGAGAGATAAAGTACCAGCCAATCAGCTCCTAACTTCCATGTTAATGGCTGTGTCTGAAAAATGTTAGCAGCTGATTGGCTGGTATTTTAGCTATCTCCACTTTATCTCTCTCCAAAGCAGAGTACATAGACCCCCCCTTAATGTACACAATATTATTTGCAGGTAAAGCTACATATATGGGGAAAGCTAAGATATATATCTAAGCGACCACTGGTGACATGTAGAAATATACTGTAGGTAGACTGCTTACTCATTTAATATGATAAAAGTATACATGGTTTTATTATAAAATTAGCACTAACACATAAAAATAATTGTACTAAAAATTAACACAAGGTAAAGATAAAAGGAGTAAAAAGGGGGGAAAAAATCTTCTATACGAGTAAAACAGGAGCTGAGATTACTAAACATCAATGCAGTAGTCTAAGAAAATCATATATGTGCAGAATGAGGATCATTTTTTTTTTAAACTTAATTTGAGAAGGTAAGTATATCAGGTATCACCCAACGCGTTTCGTCTGACCAGAAGAAACACGTTGGGTGATACCTGATATACTTACCTTCTCAAGTTAAGTTTAAAAAAAAAACAAATTTTGTATCCTCATTCTGCACATATATGATTTTCTTAGACTACTGCATTGTTGTTTAGTAATCTCAGCTCCTGTTTTAGTTGTATAGAGATTTTTTTCATCTTTTTACTCCTTTTATCTTTATCTTGTGTTAATTTTTAGTACAATCATTTTTATGTGTTAGTGCTAATTTTATAATAAAACCATGTATACTTTTATCATATTAAATGAGTAAGCAGTCTACCTACAGTATATTTCTACATGTCACCAGTGGTCGCTTAGATATATCTTATCAGCTTTCCCCTTTGATTCCTTTATCTAGCACATCTTCCAGTGCAAATTGTATTTAAGATACAGCTGACGCTCTCTATTTTGCAGAGAGTGACATAAAGAGACTGCATACATGGACTTATAGATTTGTCTGTATGTTGTGAACATACAGGACTGTGCAGTGGCACTGTTAGCCTTTCTTTAAAGCTACATATATATTAACATCACTATTGTATTATATTGCCATCATATATTTTCTCAACTATAATGTATTTGAATCATCTATCAGTTGTTTGGATACATTTGTGCAGAGGGAAACACCAACGAGAATAAAACAGCACTGAATATAACAAACAGACACAAAAACATACACACAACTGTACACACACACTTCTGCCTTCTTATTGGCAAATGTAACAATCCTAACTTTGCAATGAAAAGCTGTAACGGGGGATAAGTGCAGCTGCGGAGCTTGAGAATAGTACAATTTGGTTTTATTTTAAACACAGACCCTTTGTGTGTGTATTTGTACTATAGGGTAATATAAACAGCGTCTAAGAGGACTTTTCATCCCCATAACGGCACAGCTGACATGAAGTCGCCTCTCATGGACGGAAAGTTCGAGATTTCTACCATCAACAAAGGAAAGTGTTTCGGGTTTTTTTGCCATCAGACCAGTCAAGTTTAGAAATTTCCCCCTGAAGGGGTAAAGTGATGACAGGTATAGTAAACATATGAAAGAAATAGCTACTCTTACTAAGCACAGAACAGAGCCCCCTCCGTCTTTTCAGACCAATGGCTTTTCCCTTCGGTCAATATATCTTTGAAAATGTAAATAATCTATTGATTTAGCAAAGTTTCTGTAAGCAAAACAATCAATACCACAAGAGGAAACATGAAAAATTAACAAGATTGTAAGTGTGTTTAGCCAACAATTCCATTGTATAAAATATACATATGGTACATGGATGTTTGGAATTACATTAATAATAATCTTGGTTTCCTTTGCAGACATTAACCCTATTTGGTGGCACTATAGATCCACAGTTGCTCAAGGAAAAATCAGAGCTACCAAGTTTATTGCAGGATGATGGGAAGACTCGGAATGGAGTGTGGATGGTCCAAACTCTTGCAAAATGTGTGCAATAATCTGCCTTACTACAGTATGTGGAAGAGCTGCAGAACCTCGTTATATGTCCTTGTAGGAGCTACAGATGATAAAGACGTTTTGCAAATGGTTGTCTAACCAGATTGTTGAATCAAAAGCTTAAGTCAACTTCCGGATGTCATTAAATGATCACTAGGACAGGTGCGCATCCAGCAAGCCCATTTGACAAGCCCATGCGCAAAGCATTTTGCGAAGTCATCAATACGTATGACTCTCGGTTAATTTACATCATACTGCAAAAAAAAGTGTGACTACAGGGTGATTCAAAAGTCGCATTACACCCTTTTGTTTCAAAAACTGTGCAGGAAATGGGAAAACAAAATACTCCAGTAAGGTATGGGTGAGGTGAGCTATCTTTTAGGGTATGTACCGAACATGGGCGCCATCTTGAAATCGACCATCTGGAATCTTAGTCAGTTTTTTCAAATGGAAAGGGGGTCATGTAACATGTCAAACAACATCAGAATTTGCTGGAAAAGTTTATTGCTGAAACAGATTTGAAATAGCAGCTATGGTTCAATAGTTACAACACTGTTTTTTGTTGCAGGTAACTGAAAGTGGCTTTGACAAAATAGGAAAGAATTGAGGTCATTTTGAAGTCTGGAGAACAAAGTTTCTGTGTCATAGCTGCAGATTTTAACAACCAGCACCCAGAAAGACCTCCAATTTCACATAGCTGGATCATGAATAGATGCCATCGATGGGCATAAAGGATTCGTATGATCGATGACTGACTGATTCCACATTCTGCTGACAATCGTCATAGGCTGCGTTTTGGGCTCTTCTCGAAGGATGCAAAAACCATTGTTGAGGTTGTTTTGTCAGTAGCACTTTTTGGATGACCACTCCATGACTTGTCAGCCACAGTCCCAGTCTCTCGGAATTTGGAAATTAGGCACCTGACAGTGTTATGTGAAATTGGAGGTCTTTCTGGGTGCCGGTTGTTAAAATCTTCAGCTATGACACGGAAACTTCGTTCTTCAGACATCAAAATTACATCAATTCTCTCCTCTTTTGTCAAAGCCATCTTCAGTTATCTGTAACGAAAAAAGTGTTGTAACTTTTGAACCGATGACCCTCTTTATGTGTGTTTATATAGTATAAAACCTTCTGTAGACTGTAAGCTCCACTAATACAAATGACACATTTTCTGCTCTCTAAAATAAAATACTTTTGATTAAAATTAAATACAATATATATATATATATATATATATACATACAAGGTAATGATCTATTGACTAACGCATTTCGCTTCATATCCTACATCCTTAGGGTCTCTTTCTTAGTCTCACTCTCTGAGGCTGGAATCATTTTCAAAGGCGATTGAGCATAAGGTTAGCATTTTTACACACTGCTATGTCACAATATGGGAACCTGCCCCTGAACTCTCTGTATGATTTTCATGTTCTCCCAAGTTGCAAGGAGTACAACTACCAGTAATGTAACAAACATGAACCCAATGTTAATTTAACAGTTTGTTTTTTGAGTCACTGTGCAAACAAATCAGCAGAGCCAGATTAAGAAAGGGGTGCATGGGACACTGCACCCAGGACCCCCCCTCTGTCAGGGTGCCCCCCGGCCGTAACATACTGACATCACCGGCTCTCCCTCTTGTGCAGCAGTAGAAGGAAGAACCAGGCAGCCAGATGTGTGTAGTGCAGGCAGACATACAGGTGTATCAGGTTTCATGAGCTACCCACTGAGGTTCCCATCCAGGGAAGATATAGGAGGGGGCAGAGGGCTAGATTGATGTGTCTGGGTTCTATGTAACCTGTTATCTGATGAGATCAAATAGCATTGGCGAAAGAGGCACACAGCGAGTCCTCCTGAGTACTGTGTCAGTGTGTAAGTAGTACTGCATTGGTTTATTTGTAATATACACAAACTAATAAATATTCCTCCACCCACACTCAGAGCACATTGCAGCACATGCACTGTGCAGCCCCATAGTGAGGGCGGGCAGGATGACACGTGGGGGCAGTGCTGACAAGAGATGGAGGGCCCCCCTGTCTTAAGTGTCCTGAGTCCCCCAAGGCTTAATCCGGCACTGCAAAATAGTGGACGGCGGCTTGTGATGTGTTCACATCAGAGCAATCGTTACAGGTACGTCAATTTCTAATTATTGCAATAATTTTTTTTATAAATACAGTTGGATGCATCACTTCTCTGACCTTGCCTCGTGTACTCATTACAGCCTCGTGTACCCATTACAGCCTCATATACCCATTACAGCCTTGTGTACCCATTACAACCTCGTGTACCCATTACAGCCTCATATACCCATTACAACCTCATATACCCATTACAACCTCATGTACCCATTACAGCCTCGTGTACCCATTACAGCCTCATATACCCATTACAGCCTCGTGTACTCATTACAGCCTCGTGTACCCATTACAGCCTCATATACCCATTACAGCCTTGTGTACCCATTACAACCTCGTGTACCCATTACAGCCTCATATACCCATTACAACCTCATATACCCATTACAACCTCATGTACCCATTACAGCCTCGTGTACCCATTACAGCCTCGTGTACCCATTACAGCCTCATATACCCATTACAGCCTCGTGTACCCATTACAACCTCATATACCCATTACAGCCTTGTGTACCCATTACAACCTCATGTACCCATTACAGCCTCATATACCCATTACAGCCTCATATACCCATTACAGCCTCATATACACATTACAACCTCATGTACCCATTACAGCCTCGTGTACCCATTACAGCCTCGTGTACCCATTACAGCCTCATATACCCATTACAGCCTTGTGTACCCATTACAACCTCATATACCCATTACAGCCTTGTGTACCCATTACAACCTCATACACCCATTAACGCCTCATGTACCCATTACAGCCTCATATACCCATTACAGCCTCATATACCCATTACAGCCTCGTGTACCCATTACAACCTCATATACCCATTACAGCCTCATATACCCATTACAGCCTTGTGTACCCATTACAGCCTCATATACCCATTACAACCTCATATACCCATTACAGCCTCATATACCCATTACAGCCTCATATACCCATTACAGCCTTGTGTACCTATTACAACCTCATATACCCATTACAGCCTCATATACCCATTACAACCTCATATACCCATTACAACCTCATGTACCCATTACAGCCTCGTGTACCCATTACAGCCTTGTGTACCCATTACAGCCTCATATACCCATTACAGCCTTGTGTACCCATTACAACCTCATATACCCATTACAGCCTTGTGTACCCATTACAACCTCATGTACCCATTACAGCCTCATATACCCATTACAGCCTCATATACCCATTACAACCTCATGTACCCATTACAGCCTCGTGTACCCATTACAGCCTTGTGTACCCATTACAACCTCATATACCCATTACAGCCTTGTGTACCCATTACAGCCTCATATACCCATTACAACCTCATATACCCATTACAGCCTCATATACCCATTACAGCCTTGTGTACCTATTACAACCTCATATACCCATTACAGCCTCATATACCCATTACAACCTCATATACCCATTACAGCCTCATGTACCCATTACAGCTTCATATACCATTACAGCCTCATATACCCATTACAGCCTCATATACCCATTACAGCCTCATATACCCATTACAGCCTTGTGTACCCATTACAGTCTCATATACCCATTACAGCCTGATATACCTATTACAGCCTCGTGTACCCATTACAGCCTCGTGTACCCATTACAGCCTCATATACCCATTACAACCTCATATACCCATTACAGCCTCATGTACCCATTACAGCCTCATGTACCCATTACAGCTTCATGTACCCATTACAGCCTCATATACCCATTACAGCCTCATATACCCATTACAGCCTTGTGTACCCATTACAGCCTCAAATGCTCATTACAGCCTTGTGTACCCATTACAGCCTTATATACCCATTACAGCCTCGTGTACCCATTACAGCCTTGTGTACCCATTACAGCCTCATATACCCATTACAACCTCGTGTACCCATTACAGCCTCTATACCCTTTTACAGCCTCATATACCCATTACAGCCTCATGTACCCATTACAGCCTCGTGTACCCATTACAGCCTCATATACCCACTACAGCCTCATATACCCACTACAGCCTCATATACCCATTACAGCCTCATATACCCATTACAGCCTCGTGTACCCATTTTAGCCTTGTGTACCCATTCTAGCCTCATGTACCCACTACAGCCTCATATACCCATTACAGCCTCGTATACCCATTACAGAATAATTATTCTTGCAAAGGAAAAGGTGCAGATGTTAATTTTTTCATTAGGGGAGATCATCCTATAACTGTATTAGTGATGGCAGAGTATAAATATTTAACTGCAATTGGCAACGAAGAGGAAGCTTTCATGGTGGGCAAACTTGATGTGCCAAGAACCTGACAATTAAAGACAGGCAAAATTCCCATTATTTATGATATTGTGCCAATATATTCCTATTTTTGGCAAACCTAATTATGAATCTTTTATTCACGGTTCAAGAAAAATTAGACATTTATTTATTGTTTAGAGGTTCTTATTTTCTACATTATTATATACAATTTGTTGTCAAGACAACACTTTAAAATACAATTTTGTTTGGAATTTCTGACATTTTTTATCACAACAAACTAATAATGTCCACAGAATCGCTGGGTTTGCCAAAGCGATCGCTGATTTCTAGTCCTGAGAATAGGTGATTAGAATGTTATGTGCATGTTATTTATCTTTGGGTGACTCAACCTGAGGTCATATGAAGCCTTCTCTAAATAAGACATTAGATCCATGTTAAAGATAGATAGATAGATAGATAGATAGATAGATAGATAGATAGATAGATAGATAGATAGATTTAGGATAGATGATTAAATAGATAGATAGATAGCAGATAGATGATAGATAGATAGATAGATAGATAGATAGATAGATAGATAGATAGATTGATTTAGGATAGATGATTAGATAGATAGATAGATAGATAGATAGATAGATAGATATAGGATAGATGATTAAATAGATAGATAGATTGCAGATAGATAGATAGATAGATAGATAGATAGATAGATAGATTGATTTAGGATAGATGATTAGATAGATAGATAGAGTGAGTGAGTGAGTGAGTGAGTGAGTGAGTGAGTGAGTGAGTTAGGATAGATGATAAGAAAGAAAGAAAGAAAGAAAGAAAGAAAGAAAGAAAGAAAGAAAGAAAGAAGAAGTAGGTAGATAGATAGATTAATGATAAATGGATACACATAGATAGATAGATAGCAGATAGATAGCAGATAGATAGATAGATAGATAGATAGATACATTGATTGATTTAGGATAGATGATTAAATAGATAGATAGATAGAAAGAAATATAGATAGATAGCTAGGTAGATATGAGATAGATACCTAGATAGATCGATAATAGAAAGATACTGTTGATAGAGTAAGATAGGTGATAAATAATAGATAGCAAGGCAGATATATAGATTTAAGATATATGACGGATAAAAAATAAATAAATAAATAATGTAAATAGATAGATTTAAGATCAAATAATTGATAATACTGTGGCTAGATAGAGTTAAGATAGGAGATAGATAGATAGATAGATAGATAGATAATAGATGATACACAGATATATAGATATATAGATAGATAGATAGATAGATAGATACAGTAGATAGATAGATAGATAGATAGATAGATAGATAGATAGATACATTGATTGATTTAGGATAGATGATTAAATAGATAGATAGAAAGAAATATAGATAGATAGCTAGGTAGATATGAGATAGATACCTAGATAGATCGATAATAGAAAGATACTGTTGATAGAGTAAGATAGGTGATAAATAATAGATAGCAAGGCAGATATATAGATTTAAGATATATGACGGATAAAAAATAAATAAATAAATAATGTAAATAGATAGATTTAAGATTAAATAATTGATAATACTGTGGCTAGATAGAGTTAAGATAGGCGATAGATAGATAGATAGATAGATAGATAGATAGATAATAGATGATACACAGATAGATAGATAGATAGATAGATACAGTAGATAGATAGATAGATAGATAGATAGATACATTGATTGATTTAGGATAGATGATTAAATAGATAGATAGAAAGATAGATAGATAGCTATGTAGATATGAGATAGATAGATAGATCGATCAATAGATAGATAGATAGATAGATAGATACAAAACTGGCAGGCTCGGCACTCACTTCTGGGCGCTGATTACTTGCTGCGATGCCCTCTGGGAATGTTGCCATCCAAATATAATCACTGTAAAGCAGCGGCACTCAGCAGTCTGGCGTAAATGGAAGAAAAAAGCCTTTATTGCGGTCCTACGCCGTTTCGGGGATAAACCCCGTCTTCAGGGACAAAACAGTACTTATTTGTCCCTGAAGACGGGGTTTATCCCCGAAACGGCGTAGGACCGCAATAAAGGCTTTTTTTCTTCCATTACGTCAGACTGCTGAGTGCCGCTGCTTTACAGTGATTAGATAGATAGATAGATAGATAGATAGATAGATAGATAGATTTAGGATAGATGATTAAATAGATAGATAGATAGATAGATAGATACCTAGATAGATTGATAATAGAAAGATACTGTTGATAGAGTAAGATAGGTGATAGATAAATAATAGATAGCAAGGCAGATATATAGATTTAAGATATATGACGGATAAAAAATAAATAAATAAATAATGTAAATAGATAGATTTAAGATTAAATAATTGATAATACTGTGGCTAGATAGAGTTATGATAGGCGATAGATAGATAGATAGATAGATAGATAGATAGATAGATAGATAATAGATGATACACAGATATATAGATAGATAGATAGATACATTGATTGATTTAGGATAGATGATTAAATAGATAGAAAGATAGATAGATAGATAGCTAGGTAGATATGAGATAGATAGATAGATCGATCAATAGATAGATAGATAGATAGATAGATAGATAGATAGAAGATTAGGATAGAAGATGATAAATAGATAGATGATAGATGGAGATAGATAGATAGATAGATAGATAGATAGATAGATAGATAGATAGATAGATAGATAGCAGGTAGATAGATAGATAGATAGATAGATAGATAGATAGATAGATAGATAGATAGCAGGTAAATGATAGATAGATAGATAGATAGATAGATAGATAGATAGATAGATAGATAGATAGATAAAGGATAGATGATTAAATAGATAGATAGATAGATAGATAGAGAGAAAGAAAGAAAGAAAGAAAGAAAGAAAGAAAGAAAGGAGATAGATAGATAGATAGATAGATAGATAGATACCTAGATAGATCGATGATAGAAAGATACTGTTGATAGAGTAAGATAGGTGATAGATAAATAATAGATAGCAAGGCAGATATATAGATTTAAGATATATGACGGATAAAAAATAAATAAATACTGTAGATAGATAGATTTAAGATTAAATAATTGATAATACTGTGGCTAGATAGAGTTAAGATAGGAGATAGATAGATAGATAGATAGATAGATAAAAGATGATACATAGATAGATAGATAGATAGATAGATAGATAGATAGATAGATAGATAGACAGATAAATCAAATGTTCTTAACAACCATCAGTTTACCCAGTATATCAGCTTTCCCATAAGACCGTTCGCTGTTGCGTTCCCGCTGAAGTATACCCATCCGTGCACTTCAGTCACTCACTCTGACACATTTAAACTCCTGCCTATTAATAAATAATTAAACAGATTGAAATATCACTGTATGTATCCTAAATAATTCAACAAGCTCCTCTGAGCAGACAAATATATTTAAATGTAGTTATCTCACTAACACTTTAATTCATAACATACATGGAAAGTGCGCCACAAATCATGCATAGCGAAGATGAATTCCGATGAAGACGTATAACTCCAAAAATGTCACATTTGAAAAAAAAAAGTTAAAAATAAATGTAAAGATATAATACCTGACTGTCAGATTTATTTGTATATTTTATTCATTTTCTCATTTATTTAACTGACAAAAATTTAAATAAAATATATTACTAAGTACTAACACTCATTATTCCAGGGCTTTCCTTGCAGTTTCTAATGCAGGAAACGAGAACGAACAAGTGTCGGCGAGTGTCGGCGGTATTCTTTTCCATGTCTTATATTAGAGAAAAAATTATCCAAAAACTGAAAACCTCTAAGACCAAAGGTCAGATAGGAGCAGGTCACATAAATGAGAAATGTGCATTAAAGAGTCTGTAAAACAAGATAAACTTACCATATGTTCTTAACAACATTGAGTTATGATCTGTGATCTGTGAATGTTTTTGTTTTTTTTGCTTTCCACGGGGCTAGAACGCTGTCATTCTTGGAAATACGTGTGTACAGACTGAGGATGATGCAGAGTTTCTGTACGCATCGGCGGATGCTTCACAGCTACGAACATCCCAGTTACTGAACCAGTGGAGTGGTTGTATTGAAACTAAAGCAGGTACAGCCGTACTCACTGTTATATACGCTGGTAGATAGAGCGTAGCAGTGTGTCATACAGCACCACAAGCTGGCGAGTATATGTATGTATTGGCTAGCATTGCAGGATGCTGGAAGAGCGGTTATATCAGCAGGTAATCGCAGGTCTTACTGGAGCTAAGTGGAAGACTCCTGTCTCCCACTGTGACATTCTCACACAGCCCCAAGATGGCTCCACGCTTGCTCAGTAGTAGCCTTGGTGGCCATCTTGGTACAGCGAATGAAGCTTCCCTTGTGGAGTGACAATATGGAGCCTGCGCAGTAGCGCCCTACACTTTAAACAGTTTAAGTCATTATTGATTATCAGTCAGAATATTATTCACCAGTGAGAATAAGATAAAGTAATGTCTTGATTCTGTGTAATTACCACCAGTCTCTAAGCCTGATCCGGAGGTGCATGCACAGTGGCGATTTCATATGCAGTGGATTTGCAAAATATGATAATGACTCAGGCGCTGCCTTGTGCATAGAGACTTCCACTGCCACCGCCTTACAGCCGCCACTTACGTAGAAAAGCAGAAACATCAGTAGCATTCAGCGCACATCCGGTGCACCTATGATACCTGTTCCTCTCCAGCTGTGCATACATTTGTAGTGGCTACCTATGGCATGCCCAGAAAACTGTCCCAACAACCACTGTTACCTCTCCCATACAATGACTACCTGTTACTTACTTTGCTAATAAATCCTTTGTGCGTACACCGTCACTAGTCCAGCACCACATGTGTGCACATTAAGGCTTTGCAGCATAGAACCTTTCACCAGAACCACCCAACTCCCAAAAGTACTCCCAGGAACTGCGTCCGCACCTTGTTCAAACTACCCATTTAAGAATAACATTCAGATTAATTATACCCACACTGTCTTTACTCCCTGTACTCCCAACCACGAGGATAAACACAGAACCCCTGTACTAAACCTTGACCCCCAGTCACCACGATACCCAACTCTTGAAAGCATTCTCAAATAATTAATGCTTAACTTTAATTTCAGTCAAGTCCACAATAGCCACTACATATGTTGGTGCACTTTTAGAACTGTTGGACACTGGTCTTATTACGCTGAATAAAGTTACCTAGAACTCTTCTTGACTTATCTCAATATCTTCACTTGTGTCTGTGGGGGGGGGGGGGGAAATAAGTGCCTCACTTACATTTTTTCATTTACTCAGCATGCACCATGAACCTTTTGATTTACATATGTCACTGCAGAGTGAGATATGTACTAAATGTCTCCCTTACAGCAGCAAGCACTATGAGTGTCATTTATCAGTGACTTGTGGTGTGGGTAAATGTAGATAGTGCCCAATACCTCTCCGCTAATCAGGATTGATGAGGTCCTCACTATGACATACTCAGCTCTGTTTTCTCGGCACTGAGACCTATTACTGTTGCATCCTCTTTCGGTCCTAACCCGTTCACCAAGGGGCTGCTTTCTGGTGTTCCAGAAACAATCTCTATCACTCGCTGGGCTCTTCACACCCTGAAGACACCACACTTCAGATCATTCAAGGTCATTTTCGCTAAATGACGGTTTGGTCACTTGTAAACTGGTCGACAATGCCATGAAACAGACAAGAAAAGAAATTTCCTTCAGGGCGCAATAATAGTGTTAAAAACTTTACAAATTCAAAAATAAAAATAAATATAAGACGAGCTCTGCTGTTGTAACCAAAGACGTTGAAAGTAAATGGCGCTTAAAAAGGCGTAAACTGACTTATAAACATATTAATATATAACAATTTGTTTTCTAATAATAGATAAATGCCGGCAGTGCGAGAGTGCCTAAAATAGTAGTTCCAGTAATTTGGAAGTCAACACCATTAATGGCCCTATTCAGAGTTGGCTGCATCGCGCCTGCGCGGTCGTTCACAGTGAGGGTGCATCCCCAAAGGTTGCGTCTGCAAGATGATTGACAGCAGGGGGCGATGGGCGGGTGGCGACGTCATGTTACGGTCAAAACGGGTGCGTGTCAGGAGCATTTTCTGGGTGACTGTGTGACATCACAAGCAGCCGCTCCGAGAAAAAAAAAATGGCGCCGGACCACCTGCCAGCGCAGCCAGGCTACGCAGGCAGTGGTCAACCTTTAATCGATGCGACTGCACTAAAAAGCGTATACATCACGAGATGGTGCCACACACAGGATCGGACTGGCCCACAGGGGTACCAGGGAAACCACCGGTAGGCCCCACGGCCTGAGTGCCCGCTCCTTCCTCTAGGGATCAGCTTCCAGACTGTGCACTTGTATTATACATGGTAGATATGTTGCATTACACTGCATTAGACTATTGTGTATTTCAAGCCTCTGTGGAGGCTGGCCACGCCCCCTTTGTAGGCTGGTCACACCCTTAAGTATGGGCCCCTAACACTGCATTCTCCCGGTGGGCCATTCATGTCCCATTCCGACACTGGCCACACATATGCTGGGTGGCCTCGCCCTGCGCTGGGCAGCCTTGCCCTCTGCTGGGCGACCCCCAGCATGTCAGTATATGGATGCAGATCTTGCTGCGGATGCAATGATCTGCATCCATCTCTGAATAACCCCCTAAATGTGCAGCGGTGCTAAGCCCCGGCAAATCAGGGGCGTATAGGACATTCTTCCAAACGTCTGTGAACTGCGCTTGAATGTTGGTGTCAGCTCCTTCTGCTGTGCACTGTGTGTACACATAGAACGCCTCTATGTTAGGGTAGCTTGCTCTTATGGGAATGAATAAAAGGAAATGTTGCTTTCTTGATAAATATAGAGATCACGTGAAATTCAGCTCCGGATCCGAGAGCCGCTCGGCAATGCTTATTGAAATATTTCCTACAGCAGCGTCTCTTTACATTATATATGCTTTAGGGAACTAAGAATACTGCTTCTCTTTTATCTATTAGCTGTCACATGAAGAATCAATGAGCGGAGATGTGCAGCAAGTAGCAGCTTAATATATTAAGAAATATTATTTGAGAAATCCCACCGGGTCCAGAGAGATTCTAATATATCCAATCTCCAATGAATTTCATCCTTATAACTAATATTGTGCTTTTGCAAAATGCTGATCGCTTACAGAGTCATAGGTGAGTAACAACGGAGAGAAATGAATTTCTGCATCTCATGAGGAATTTATCCCCGTCACCGATGACAGTCATTGTGTTCTCGTCACCGTCAAGGCGCCTATAGAGACTGAAGGTCTTGTGCATTAAATTCCCAATGTATCAATGTGAACTGTCAGAAGCAATCCTGTAAAATCAAATGATTTAAATGAACTTTTTAGTTTAAATGCAGATGAAAACGTGGATCTCTATGAAAAAAATGTCTAAATAAAATATGTACGTATAAGGTCCTTTTATATACACACCTCTGGCATACCTCCGGTGTACCTCAGGCGTACAGACAAAGGGGGAACTGTGCTAAGCCATCAGCCAATCAGCTTCTAACTGTCATGTTACAGGCTGATGACAGGAGTGGACTGGTTGTTACTTTATCTCTCTCCACTTTATCACTCTCCGAGGTTTAGTACATCTGCCTAAAAAAAAAAAGTTAAGAAAATGCACAATGGTCCTATTCAGATAATCGTATCATTCAAACTGGTATAAAGTAAGATTAAGGGTCTGTATTTATCAAGATCATTGATGTTCTGTCACTTTTTAAAACCTTACTTTCAGGCCATTGATAAAAAATAAAACACTGTCAACAGTGGCCAGTAGCCATACCGCTTGCCACACCGGTCAGTAGTCCGTCAGCGCATGCGTGAGTTGGCGTGCAAGTTCCGGCATGCACACTGAAATGGCAAGCCTCTGCTTGGGCTTCCAACTCTAGGTAAAAAAAAAAGAAAAGAAAAAGAAAGTAAAGAACAGACACAAATGAAGAACGATATATTGATTTTTTATTTTTTCATTTTAACAGAAATGTGTTTTTCCTCTGGGGCATCTTGAGAAAAAGTCTAATAATTCCAAGGTAATAATCTGCATGCGGCAGTTTGATGGTCAGTTAGACCACGGTAGTATAAATATCTGCATATGGCAATATGTGTGGGTGAAATAGGCCAATAGACTTTATTAGGTAGGTGTCAAGAAATGTGGCCGAATGATATCACCAAACCAAGGTTGGGTTTTGGTCATAGTGGGCGGGATGCAGCAATGCATATTTTATGGTCAAACTTCCGAAAATGCTGTTTTTGGAGGTTTGGGCGCTTACTGCATATGCACCAAGCTCCGGAATGCGGTACATTCCAGGGCTTAGACCCGGTGGATAACGCCATTTTTAGATGGCGGATCCTAAACCTGGAAGACCTTCTATTGCAAAGGACAGCTCTTACCGGGAGAGCCGTCCTTTGGGATTTTATTCAAGCATATGGCATTAATAAACGCCGTTTTGCTTGTGAATAGTGGCGGGATGCTTCGCATTCAAAATGCTACGCATCATGCATCCCATCCCATGTGAGAAACATCGAACACCATGGATCTGGCTGTAAGGGGGTTTTATCAGAAATATTTATTTTATACTGTATACTCATATACACTGTTTCATAGTGGAAGGGCCTATATATAGAACATTTGCTGGATATTTCCTGAAAACACCAATGTTCCAAGAGAATATCTGCATATTGACACTATGCCCTGAATGTATCTAGGGGTGAGACACAGCAGATCTCAGATATACCAGCTGCATTCTCCATTCTCGTTTGCAAAATCAGCCCGCATAGTAAGTTTGGGGTCTGTTTTTTTACCGGATTTACCAAGGGTGTCATTCCAACCTGATCGCACGCTAGGATTTTTCGCAGCGCAGTGATCAGGTCAGAACTGCACATTCATATGCACCGCAATGCTCAAGCGGATCGTTGCTGAGCAATGTATTTAACGAAGAATCCATTCGCACAGCCGATCGCAAGGAGATTGACAGGAAGAAGGCGTTTGCGGGTGGCAACTGACCGTTTTCTGGGAGTGGTTGGAAAAGCACAGGCGTATCCAAGAGTTTGCTGGGCGGGTGTCTGACGTCAATTCAGGGACCGGACAGGCTGAAGTGATCACAACGGCTGAGTAAGTTCTGAGCTACTCAGAAACTGCACAAACTTTTTTGTACCGCTCGGCCGCACATGCGTTCCACACTTGCAAAGCAAAAATACACTTGACTATCTGTTCGCAGCGCTGCAAAAAATAGCTAGCGAGCGATCAACTCGGAATGACCCCCCCCAAGTCCGGTAATTAATGCCATCTCCAGATGGAATTAGCTGTTGCAGCCTATGGGCTACTCTCCACAAAAACTACCGTCACTCACCACTTGCGCATATGTGGTCAGCATGTGGACTGCATAATGACTATAATTTCAATGCCGCGAAAAACTGCAATAAGAAATTATAGTCATTGTGTATGGAGCTTAATAATTGATACATACAGTATGCCATATAGAATGATGATGGAGTTTTTTAAGTAATTACTGATTGTAATGGCTTTCAAAAATGGTGAATGAGTATTTTGTTGGGGAGAGTAGAGTCCCTGAGGTAATAGCGGCACGGCAGTTTATTCGGGTGACGCAGTCCAATTACTAACTGCGGATTATCCTCTGGGATTTCAGAAGTCCCTAGTTAAAAAGGGGGGAGGGGGGGTAGTTTGTGTACTAAGGTTTGGAGAGAAATAAAGTGGGAAGAGATAAAGTACCAGTCAATTAGCTCCTGTCATTTTTCAAACACAAACTAGTTATGAGCTGGTTGGTTAGCACTCTATTGCTCTCCACTATATCTCACTCCAAGGCTTGATACACCTCCCCCTTAATCAGTTAAATCTATATGGAGTTGGCTGACAAAATGGCTGCCCAGCAACAGGTGCACTTTCTGCATCGTTCTGCCAGTTATACAATTAATCGTTATCCCAGGTGGCACATATCACTGCCTCAGCAGGCCACGTATATTTGTGTCTAATTGTCAGCTCTGGTATTTGACCTGCGGCTTACTAATAAGGGTCATGTGACCCGGCAAATTTATGGGCTTTACCAATGATATATAATAGTTCAACCTTTCACACACAGCCATTTTGCATTCCCCACAGAATACAGCGGAAACTCAATATTCTATCTCATTTCTGCAATGGGTTTTTGTTACTGTTACTTCTGCTCGTGCTGTCCTCTGATGTGTATTCCAGAGAAAGGTTTTATCTTAGAGATGTGCACTTTAAATTTTTCGGGTTTTGTGTTTTGGTTTTGGGTTCGGTTCCGCGGCCGTGTTTTGGGTTCGACCGCGTTTTGGCAAAACCTCACCGAATTTTTTTTGTCGGATTCGGGTGTGTTTTGGATTCTGGTGTTTTTTTCAAAAAACCCTAAAAAACAGCTTAAATCATAGAATTTGGGGGTCATTTTGATCCCAAAGTATTATTAACCTCAAAAACCATAATTTCCACTCATTTTCAGTCTATTCTGAATACCTCACACCTCACAATATTATTTTTAGTCCTAAAATTTGCACCGAGGTAGCTGTGTGAGTAAGATAAGCGACCCTAGTGGCCGACACAAACACCGGGCCCATCTAGGAGTGGCACTGCAGTGTCACGCAGGATGGCCCTTCCAAAAAACACTCCCCAAACAGCACATGACGCAAAGAAAAAAAGAGGCGCAATGAGGTAGCTGTGTGAGTAAGCTAAGCGACCCTAGTGGCCGACACAAACACCGGGCCCATCTAGGAGTGGCACTGCAGTGTCACGCAGGATGGCCCTTCCAAAAAACACTCCCCAAACAGCACATGACGCAAAGAAAAAAAGAGGCGCAATGAGGTAGCTGTGTGAGTAAGCTAAGCGACCCTAGTGGCCGACACAAACACCGGGCCCATCTAGGAGTGGCACTGCAGTGTCACGCAGGATCGCCCTTCCAAAAAACACTCCCCAAACAGCATATGACGCAAAGAAAAAAAGAGGCGCAATGAGGTAGCTGTGTGAGTAAGATAAGCGACCCTAGTGGCCGACACAAACACCGGGCCCATCTAGGAGTGGCACTGCAGTGTCACGCAGGATGGCCCTTCCAAAAAACACTCCCCAAACAGCACATGACGCAAAGAAAAAAAGAGGCGCAATGAGGTAGCTGTGTGAGTAAGATAAGCGACCCTAGTGGCCGACACAAACACCGGGCCCATCTAGGAGTGGCACTGCAGTGTCACGCAGGATGGCCCTTCCAAAAAACACTCCCCAAACAGCACATGACGCAAAGAAAAAAAGAGGCGCAATGAGGTAGCTGTGTGAGTAAGCTAAGCGACCCTAGTGGCCGACACAAACACCGGGCCCATCTAGGAGTGGCACTGCAGTGTCACGCAGGATGGCCCTTCCAAAAAACACTCCCCAAACAGCACATGACGCAAAGAAAAAAAGAGGCGCAATGAGGTAGCTGTGTGAGTAAGCTAAGCGACCCTAGTGGCCGACACAAACACCGGGCCCATCTAGGAGTGGCACTGCAGTGTCACACAGGATGGCCCTTCCAAAAAACACTCCCCAAACAGCACATGACGCAAAGAAAAAAAGAGGCGCAATGAGGTAGCTGTGTGAGTAAGATAAGCGACCCTAGTGGCCGACACAAACACCGGGCCCATCTAGGAGTGGCACTGCAGTGTCACGCAGGATGGCCCTTCCAAAAAACACTCCCCAAACAGCACATGACGCAAAGAAAAAAAGAGGCGCAATGAGGTAGCTGTGTGAGTAAGATAAGCGACCCTAGTGGCCGACACAAACACCGGGCCCATCTAGGAGTGGCACTGCAGTGTCACGCAGGATGGCCCTTCCAAAAAACACTCCCCAAACAGCACATGACGCAAAGAAAAATTAAAGAAAAAAGAGGTGCAAGATGGAATTGTCCTTGGGCCCTCCCACCCACCCTTATATTGTATAAACAGGACATGCACACTTTAACCAACCCATCATTTCAGTGACAGGGTCTGCCACACGACTGTGACTGAAATGACGGGTTGGTTTGGACCCCCACCAAAAAAGAAGCAATTAATCTCTCCTTGCACAAACTGGCTCTACAGAGGCAAGATGTCCACCTCATCATCATCCTCCGATATATCACCGTGTATATCCCCCTCCTCACAGATTATCAATTCGTCCCCACTGGAATCCACCATCTCAGCTCCTTGTGTACTTTGTGGAGGCAATTGCTGCTGGTCAATGTCTCCACGGAGGAATTGATTATAATTCATTTTAATGAACATCATCTTCTCCACATTTTCTGGAAGTAACCTCGTACGCCGATTGCTGACAAGGTGAGCGGCGGCACTAAACACTCTTTCGGAGTACACACTTGTGGGAGGGCAACTTAGGTAGAATAAAGCCAGTTTGTGCAAGGGCCTCCAAATTGCCTCTTTTTCCTGCCAGTATAAGTACGGACTGTGTGACGTGCCTACTTGGATGCGGTCACTC
This sequence comes from Pseudophryne corroboree, assembly GCF_028390025.1. Taxonomy (NCBI): domain Eukaryota; kingdom Metazoa; phylum Chordata; class Amphibia; order Anura; family Myobatrachidae; genus Pseudophryne; species Pseudophryne corroboree. The sequence continues at coordinate 16,306,389 of NC_086452.1, forward strand.
ATATAATCCTCCACCATTCTTTCAATGGGGAGAGAATCATATGCAGTGACAGTAGACGACATGTCCGTAATCGTTGACAGGTCCTTCAGTCCGGACCAGATGTCAGCATCAGCAGTCGCTCCAGACTGCCCTGCATCACCGCCAGCGGGTGGGCTCGGAATTCTGAGCCTTTTCCTCGCACCCCCAGTTGCGGGAGAATGTGAAGGAGGAGATGTTGACAGGTCGCGTTCCGCTTGACTTGACAATTTTCTCACCAGCAGGTCTTTGAACCCCAGCAGACTTGTGTCTGCCGGAAAGAGAGATCCAAGGTAGGTTTTAAATCTAGGATCGAGCACGGTGGCCAAAATGTAGTGCTCTGATTTCAACAGATTGACCACCCGTGAATCCTTGTTAAGCGAATTAAGGGCTCCATCCACAAGTCCCACATGCCTAGCGGAATCGCTCCGTGTTAGCTCCTCCTTCAATGTCTCCAGCTTCTTCTGCAAAAGCCTGATGAGGGGAATGACCTGACTCAGGCTGGCAGTGTCTGAACTGACTTCACGTGTGGCAAGTTCAAAGGGCAGCAGAACCTTGCACAACGTTGAAATCATTCTCCACTGCGCTTGAGACAGGTGCATTCCACCTTCTATATCGTGCTGAATTGTATAGGCTTGAATGGCCTTTTGCTGCTCCTCCAACCTCTGAAGCATATATAGGGTTGAATTCCACCTCGTTACCACTTCTTGCTTCAGATGATGGCAGGGCAGGTTCAGGCGTTTTTGGTGTTGCTCCAGTCTTCTGTACGTGGTGCCTGTACGCCGAAAGTGTCCCGCAATTCTTCTGGCCACCGACAGCATCTCTTGCACGCCCCTGTCGTTTTTTAAAAAATTCTGCACCACCAAATTCAAGGTATGTGCAAAACATGGGACGTGCTGGAATTTGCCCATATTTAATGCACACACAATATTGCTGGCGTTGTCCGATGCCACAAATCCACAGGAGAGTCCAATTGGGGTAAGCCATTCCGCGATGATCTTCCTCAGTTGCCGTAAGAGGTTTTCAGCTGTGTGCGTATTCTGGAAACCGGTGATACAAAGCGTAGCCTGCCTAGGAAAGAGTTGGCGTTTGCGAGATGCTGCTACTGGTGCCGCCGCTGCTGTTCTTGCGGCGGGAGTCCATACATCTACCCAGTGGGCTGTCACAGTCATATAGCCCTGACCCTGCCCTGCTCCACTTGTCCACATGTCCGTGGTTAAGTGGACATTGGGTACAGCTGCATTTTTTAGGACACTGGTGACTCTTTTTCTGAGGTCTGTGTACATTTTCGGTATCGCCTGCCTAGAGAAATGGAACCTAGATGGTATTTGGTACCGGGGACACAGTACCTCCAACAAGTCTCTAGTTGGCTCTGCAGTAATGATGGATACCGGAACCACGTTTCTCACCACCCAGGATGCCAAGGCCTCAGTTATCCGCTTTGCAGCAGGATGACTGCTGTGATATTTCATCTTCCTCGCAAAGGACTGTTGGACAGTCAATTGCTTGGTGGAAGTAGTAAAAGTGGTCTAACGATTTCCCCTCTGGGATGACCATCGACTCCCAGCAGCAACAACAGCAGCGCCAGCAGCAGTAGGCGTTACACGCAAGGATGCATCGGAGGAATCCCAGGCAGGAGAGGAATCGTCAGAATTGCCAGTGACATGGCCTGCAGGACTATTGGCATTCCTGGGGAAGGAGGAAATTGACACTGAGGGAGTTGGTGGGGTGGTTTGCGTGAGCTTGGTTACAAGAGGAAGGGATTTACTGGTCAGTGGACTGCTTCCGCTGTCGCCCAAAGTTTTTGAACTTGTCACTGACTTATTATGAATGCGCTGCAGGTGACGTATAAGGGAGGATGTTCCGAGGTGGTTAACGTCCTTACCCCTACTTATTACAGCTTGACAAAGGCAACACACGGCTTGACAAATGTTGTCCGCATTTCTGGTGAAATACTTCCACACCGAAGAGCTGATTTTTTTGGTATTTTTTCACCAGGCATGTCAACGGCCATATTCCTCCCACGGACAACAGGTGTCTCCCCGGGTGCCTGACTTAAACAAACCACCTCACCATCAGAATCCTCCTTGTCAATTTCCTCCCCAGCGCCAGCAACACCCATATCCTCCTCATCCTGGTGTACTTCAACACTGACATCTTCAATCTGACTATCAGGAACTGGACTGCGGGTGCTCCTTCCAGCACTTGCAGGGGGCGTGCAAATGGTGGAAGGCGCATGCTCTTCACGTCCAGTGTTGGGAAGGTCAGGCATCGCAACCGACACAATTGGACTCTCCTTGTGGATTTGGGATTTCGAAGAACGCACAGTTCTTTGCGGTGCTTTTGCCAGCTTGAGTCTTTTCATTTTTCTAGCGAGAGGATGAGTGCTTCCATCCTCATGTGAAGCTGAACCACTAGCCATGAACATAGGCCAGGGCCTCAGCCGTTCCTTGCCACTCCGTGTGGTAAATGGCATATTGGCAAGTTTACGCTTCTCCTCCGACAATTTTATTTTAGATTTTGGAGTCCTTTTTTTACTGATATTTGGTGTTTTGGATTTTACATGCTCTGTACTATGACATTGGGCATCGGCCTTGGCAGACGACGTTGCTGGCATTTCATCGTCTCGGCCATGACTAGTGGCAGCAGCTTCAGCACGAGGTGGAAGTGGATCTTGATCTTTCCCTAATTTTGGAACCTCAACATTTTTGTTCTCCATATTTTAATAGGCACAACTAAAAGGCACCTCAGGTAAACAATGGAGATGGATGGATACTAGTATACTTATGGATGGACGAGCGACTGCCGACACAGAGGTAGCTACAGCCGTGGACTACCGTACTGTGTCTGCTGCTAATATAGACTGGATGATAATGAGATGAAATCAATATATATTATATCACACTAGTACTGCAGCCGGACAGGTAGATATATTTATTATGTAATGACTGATGACGGACCTGCTGGACACTGTCAGCTCAGCAGCACCGCAGACTGCTACAGTAAGCTACTATAGTAGTATGTATAAAGAAGAAAGAAAAGAAAAAAACCACGGGTAGGTGGTATACAATTATGGATGGACGAGCGACTGCCGACACAGAGGTAGCTACAGCCGTGGACTACCGTACTGTGTCTGCTGCTAATATAGACTGGATGATAATGAGATGAAATCAATATATATATATATATATATAATATCACTAGTACTGCAGCCGGACAGGTAGATATATTTATTATGTAATGACTGATGACGGACCTGCTGGACACTGTCAGCTCAGCAGCACTGCAGACTGCTACAGTAAGCTACTATAGTAGTATGTATAAAGAAGAAAGAAAAAAAAAAACCACGGGTAGGTGGTATACAATTATGGATGGACGAGCGACTGCCGACACAGAGGTAGCTACAGCCGTGGACTACCGTACTGTGTCTGCTGCTAATATAGACTGGATGATAATGAGATGAAATCAATATATATATATATAATATCACTAGTACTGCAGCCGGACAGGTAGATATATTTATTATGTAATGACTGATGACGGACCTGCTGGACACTGTCAGCTCAGCAGCACCGCAGACTGCTACAGTAAGCTACTATAGTAGTATGTATAAAGAAGAAAGAAAAAAAAAGAAACCACGGGTAGGTGGTATACAATTATGGATGGACGAGCGACTGCCGACACAGAGGTAGCTACAGCCGTGGACTACCGTACTGTGTCTGCTGCTAATATAGACTGGATGATAATGAGATGAAATCAATATATATATATATATATATATAATATCACTAGTACTGCAGCCGGACAGGTAGATATATTTATTATGTAATGACTGATGACGGACCTGCTGGACACTGTCAGCTCAGCAGCACTGCAGACTGCTACAGTAAGCTACTATAGTAGTATGTATAAAGAAGAAAGAAAAAAAAAAACCACGGGTAGGTGGTATACAATTATGGATGGACGAGCGACTGCCGACACAGAGGTAGCTACAGCCGTGGACTACCGTACTGTGTCTGCTGCTAATATAGACTGGATGATAATGAGATGAAATCAATATATATATATATATAATATCACTAGTACTGCAGCCGGACAGGTAGATATATTTATTATGTAATGACTGATGACGGACCTGCTGGACACTGTCAGCTCAGCAGCACCGCAAACTGCTACAGTAAGCTACTATAGTAGTATGTATAAAGAAGAAAGAAAAAAAAAAACACGGGTAGGTGGTATACAATTATGGATGGACGAGCGACTGCCGACACAGAGGTAGCTACAGCCGTGGACTACCGTACTGTGTCTGCTGCTAATATAGACTGGATGATAATGAGATGAAATCAATATATATATATATATATATAATATCACTAGTACTGCAGCCGGACAGGTAGATATATTTATTATGTAATGACTGATGACGGACCTGCTGGACACTGTCAGCTCAGCAGCACCGCAGACTGCTACAGTAAGCTACTATAGTAGTATGTATAAAGAAGAAAGAAAAAAAAAAAACCACGGGTAGGTGGTATACAATTATGGATGGACGAGCGACTGCCGACACAGAGGTAGCTACAGCCGTGGACTACCGTACTGTGTCTGCTGCTAATATAGACTGGATGATAATGAGATGAAATCAATATATATATATATATATATAATATCACTAGTACTGCAGCCGGACAGGTAGATATATTTATTATGTAATGACTGATGACGGACCTGCTGGACACTGTCAGCTCAGCAGCACCGCAGACTGCTACAGTAAGCTACTATAGTAGTATGTATAAAGAAGAAAGAAAAAAAAAACCACGGGTAGGTGGTATACAATTATGGATGGACGAGCGACTGCCGACACAGAGGTAGCTACAGCCGTGGACTACCGTACTGTGTCTGCTGCTAATATAGACTGGATGATAATGAGATGAAATCAATATATATATATATAATATCACTAGTACTGCAGCCTGACAGGTATATATATTTATTATGTAATGACTGATGACGGACCTGCTGGACACTGTCAGCTCAGCAGCACCGCAGACTGCTACAGTAAGCTACTATAGTAGTATGTATAAAGAAGAAAGAAAAAAAAAACCACGGGTAGGTGGTATACAATTATGGATGGACGAGCGACTGCCGACACAGAGGTAGCTACAGCCGTGGACTACCGTACTGTGTCTGCTGCTAATATAGACTGGATGATAATGAGATGAAATCAATATATATATATATATATATATATATATATATAATATCACTAGTACTGCAGCCGGACAGGTAGATATATTTATTATGTAATGACTGATGACGGACCTGCTGGACACTGTCAGCTCAGCAGCACCGCAGACTGCTACAGTAAGCTACTATAGTAGTATGTATAAAGAAGAAAGAAAAAAAAAACCACGGGTAGGTGGTATACAATTATGGATGGACGAGCGACTGCCGACACAGAGGTAGCTACAGCCGTGGACTACCGTACTGTGTCTGCTGCTAATATAGACTGGATGATAATGAGATGAAATCAATATATATATATATATAATATCACTAGTACTGCAGCCGGACAGGTATATATATTTATTATGTAATGACTGATGACGGACCTGCTGGACACAGTCAGCTCAGCAGCACCGCAGACTGCTACAGTAAGCTACTATAGTAGTATGTATAAAGAAGAAAGAAAAAAAAAAAAACCACGGGTAGGTGGTATACAATATTATATATATATTATATACAATTATATAAATATATATATATATATATATTAAACTGGTGGTGACTGGTGGTCAGGTCACTGGTCACACTATCAGCAACTTGCAAGTAGTACTCCTAAGCAGACAATCACAATATATATTATACTGGTGGTCACAGTGTGGTCACAATGGCAGTGTGGCACTCTGGCAGCAAAAGTGTGCACTGTACGTTATATGTACTCCTGAGTCCTGCTCTCAGACTCTAACTGCTCCCCACTGTCAGTGTCTCCCCCACAAGTCAGATAATATACAGTCACACTATCTATCACTTCAGCAAGTAACTAGTACTCCTCCTAATGCTCCCCAAAATTACTACTGTGTCTCTCTCTACTGTCTCACTCTCTTCTCTATAAACGGAGAGGACGCCAGCCACGTCCTCTCCCTATGAATCTCAATGCACGTGTGAAAACGGCGGCGACGCGCGGCTCCTTATATAGAATCCGAGTCTCGCGATAGAATCCGAGCCTCGCGAGAATCCGACAGCGGGATGATGACGTTCGGGCGCGCTCGGGTTAACCGAGCAAGGCGGGAAGATCCGAGTCGCTCGGACCCGTGTAAAAAAACATGAAGTTCGGGCGGGTTCGGATTCCGAGGAACCGAACCCGCTCATCTCTATTTTATCTCCCAATAACTCAGGATTTGTAGGAACGTCTTATGCGCAGTTGATCTTATGCCGCTAAAAGACGATGAGCAGTTGTTTTTAATTTTCAACCCTTTAATGATAATTACTGCCAGCAGCTCTTACACTTGACGCTGACGCCACTCCTCTAATCAGCTGCAGCAATAGATTTACACTCTGCACAATATAAATTCATACTTCTTCACAGGGCCGGTCCTGGAGGGCATTAGGCTGAGGGATTAGCACGGGGGGTGTTCTTCCCCTCAGTCGAGTGTGTGCATATAATGAGGGAACCTCAGGCTACTCTGGTGTTGCAGGTAGCAGATATAGAGGACAGCCTATGTATAATTAATATAAAATACTGTTTTTAGTCCTGTAAAAATCTATGTAATGGGTAAAGTGATGGAATTTATCGACACCTTTTAGTTGTTTTTTTTTACAAAGGCCAGAGAGAGGCACCAGTCCAGCTGCGGCCTCGGGAAGCAGAACGGCGAGGCATGCCTCTAACCCAGTGGTCCTCAGACTCAGTCCTCAGGACCCCACACAGGTCATGTTTTCCAGGTCACCCGGCAAGTGCACTGTGTATCACCAACTGCCACATTTTAAAAATCCACAGGTGACCTTGAAAACATGACCTGCGTGGGGGCCTGAGGACCGAGTCTGAGAATCTGTGCTCTAACCTACATGTTTCTTACGCTGGGGTTGAAGAGAATAATTTTGGCTGGCATTTCCCCTTATATCTAACTTTATTAAATTATTAAATGAACAATATAAGAGAATCTGGGTCCCCGATAGTAATGTTGAGAGATGATTACACACATAGGACAATAGTGGACAACTGTAACTTTTCTACAACTACATTTACCAGCATGCCCAATCACCATCCAGATTTTACAATTGGATAAAAGTTGGGCATTGCTGTCGTTTTTCGACTCTCGCACACTGCCATATATGGTGATTGTCAGCGCTACTCTCTGGGGCCACGCATTTACCGTCTAATTCAGCTTGAGTTGTAGTTTTGCGAAAAATCGCAAAACTACAACTCGCTTCACTAACATGTGGGGGGACGTCCAGCACAGGGCAAGACCACCCCGTTTGCCGGCTCCTGCCCCACGCCCCCATAACATGCGACGCGCTCACATGATTAAGGTTGCACCCTGCCTATGCAGCCTAGCTACGAAGGCAGTCAGAGGGCATCCATTTTTTGGGTCGCAATGGCTGCGTGTGATGTCACACAGCCGCCGCGGCACGCCCCGCAAACAGTCCGGGCACGTCTGTGTTGTCCGGACTGCGTCCCCCAAACGGTGCGCTGACGCCTGCAAAATGCGGCATCATTCTCTTGTCTCTCCCCCCGCCAGCTCTTAAACTGCAACTCGCGTGAGATCGCAGTTTAAGCGGCAAATAGCGATTTGCGCACTTCTGCAGGCTTTACTGAATTAGGCCCTTAATTCCAACCAGGGAATCATTACTATGTGGAGTTTGTACACTCTCCGTATGTTTGCAATGGTGTTCCCATCCCCTCCCACTTTCCAGAAACATCCCGGTCAATGAATATGATTGTGCGTGTCTGTGTATTTCTGTGGCGGAGAATCTACTAGATCCACCAGAGCAGGGAGTTGAGTGAATGACTAAACCGTACCTGTGATGAGAAGTGCAATGTGTTAGCGGAATCTTAGTAAATGGTAATAATAAGATCGCAGTGGGCGTGGTCAGCATTACTGATACTATAAATGCAGATACAGTATTTTGCAAACAAATAATTGAATGGAGATATGAATTATTATACATTGTATCAACTTTATCCAGCTGAATCAGAACTTTATATTACAAGAGAAGGAAATTCACCCAGCTCATAGTAATATAGAAGACTATTAATGAAATCATCAAAAAGAGAAGGAAAAAGGATAAAAAGTAAATGTGAACATACAGTAAGGGCCTGTAACAGAATACGGCGGGAAACCGCATCAGAGGTGTCTTACAGGACATGTTCCGTTCCCCGCTTTCATCATATATTGGCCAATCAGGATATTTCTAATAGCAGATGTTTCAATTTCACACCTGTAGCAGCCATTGGTAACAGTAAATGGGGCCTTTGTGTATTGTTTCCTGCAGCCGGGGTGCGGGGTGGTGTCATCCCCAATCTGTCGTGAGACGGCTTTGTACTTAATGTGTGATTGACACGGTGCATTGTTCAGCAGTGAGGCTGCCTCACATGTAACCTCGCTGACGTGCCTCCCTTTACACCGCAGAGCTTCAATCATTCCTATCCACTAACATTTATCCCAGGGCCTGCGCCCCGGAACGCTGCATCCCGGAACATTCAATTAAATGTCATTCTTGGTTGTTGTTTTTTCTTTCTAAAGTCCATTTGCAGCAGCAGCAGCAGGTCTGTATCAGGAGAGGAGGGAGGTGCGGGGCAGAGGCAGCACAACACCCCGCTCCTATTTACATATCACATTGAACTGGAATTGAAGGCTTCAGTGGAATCTACATCTGAAAAGCAGACACCAGTTGTGCGCCTTTCATACATGGGTACAATGGTGCGAGATGCCTGGAGAATCTAATGTTATGTGACTCGCGGGTCTTCAAACATGACAGCTCCCTAACACCGGAAAACACTTCCGAGGCCTGTGTGCTACATCCTCTCACGTCATCTCTCTCTCTCTCTCACACACTTTCCCCATCTCCCTCTCTCGATCTACCCCCCGCCCATCTCTCTCACACACTTTCCCCCTCTCCCCATTTCCCCCTCTCTCACACACTTTCCCCCTCTCCCTCTCTCTATCTACCCCCCCATCTCTCTCACACACTTTCCCCCTCTCCCCATTTCCCCCTCTCTCACACACTTTCCCCCTCTCCCTCTCTCTATCTACCCCCCCATCTCTCTCACACTTTCCCTCTCTCTCTCTCTCTCTCTCTCTCTCACACACATGTAAGGATGTGCCCTGTGGGCACATCCATGTTGCCGTCCCTAGCTGGGGACAGCGCTGGGGCAGCTTGTCTGTCCCCAGCGCTTGGTGCGTGGCGGCGGGTGTCCGGTGCAGGGATTACCTTTTTCCCTGCACCGGACCAGAGACTGCGGGGGCATTTAAATCTTGGCGCCCTCCGGGAGCCAATCGCGGCTCCCGGAGCGGCAGCCAATCGGAGAGTGACGCGGCGAGCCAATCGGCGCTCGCCGCGTCATAGGCCCCGCCCCCGGCGTCTGACGTCAGACGCCGGGCGGGAGCCGTTCGAAAAGGAGGCCGCGCCGAAGAGCGGCGAAGAGGAGGAGCCTGCGCGCAGGAGCGGGAAGAAGAGGATCGCGTGGCTGAAGAGAAGACACGGCCGGGAGCAGCGGGGACGGAGGTCGGCGCGCCGGAGCGCAGAAGATCCCAGCGGCGCAAGGAGAAGACCAGACTGGCGGAGGAAGAAGAGGTCAGCGGTCGGGCTCCAGAAAGAAGATGTCCAGCGGCGGCTGGACGCAGGGAAGAGACGGAGGCGCCGCCGGCCAGGACGGGTCAGCGGCAGAAGACGGCGGAGGCCCCCAGGTTAGGTAAGGCCTCAGTGAGGCTATCCTCCCCCTCCCCTTTTCCTCCCTCGACCACCAGGGACGGGCATTAGGCCCGAGGACACTATTCAGGCGCTAGGCCTGGGCGCAGTTAGGAGTTTGGGCCCCCAATATTTGATGAGGTGGTTTGGGCATTAGGCCCAAGCCACCCCACCCATGCGGCACCAGTTAGGCGGGCACTAGGCCCGGGGGACAATCTAGGCACTAGGCCTGTGGGTAATAGAGGGTGTTAGGCCCTAGGGTATTTGTGGCCAAATCCGGGGTACGATAAGGTGACCCTGGGCACAAGGCACAGGTCACCCAACGGGCAGCAAGTAGGCGGGCGCTAGGCCCGTGGGCGAAGTCAGGCCTCCGGCCTGTGTGCAGTTAGGGGGCGCTAGGCCCAGCGAAGTAGTGTTTTCCCCGAGGTGAGTACAGGTGGCCCTGGGCGCTAGGCCCAGGTCACCCTGGGAGTACGGTAGGTGGGTGAGCTGTGCGGTCCCCACTACTGGGTGTTCTGGGTCGGGTAGAAAAGGGACAGCACCGTTTTATGTTGTAACTCCGATAGTGTGATATATGTTATTACCGTGCAGGGCAAAGTGTATTTGTTGTTTAAGTTGTGCATAGCTGTGTCGCACCACCCACACGAGTTAGTTTGAGGGCTCTGTCTATGTAGCTAGTGTAGCGGACGCACACTAGGGTAGTTCTTGGCCCTGCACGGCTGTTTCTCTTTGCCTCCTTACAGGGACCTGTAAGTGGAGAAGATCGGAGTGCAAGACTTGTGACGGTGAGTAGCATCCGTGTACGTCTGTCCCTTGTTTGTCCCCGAGCGCCGGAGTTAGGATTGCTCACGGACGTGAGAATCCCTTTCATCACACTACGTGCGAAAGCGCGAGTGTGTGAAAGCTGGGTAGCTGAGGCTTTGTGCCGGTGATGACCATTCACCCAGCCGGTGAAGGTCGCAGCCACCCCTGGGGTATCCCCTGTTCCACCGGAAGCAGGGTCGATACCCCTTTGATGTAAACCCTTCTCTCCTCAGCTAGGTCGTCGGTCAGCTCCGAGAGGGAATCGCCGTGTCCGGATCCGACTGAAGATTTCCAGGTCCGTTGAAGGTTCCGGTACCTGAAGGTGAGAGAGAGCGGCGCCTGGTGAGTACTGAGTCTACACCTGCACGGCAGCAGGCACCACCACACGCACCGCAGGCCCGCACCTCTCACACTTGGCGTAGTCGGCAGGATCAAAGAGACCGGATCACGGACACGATGTGGAACGCCACCAAGAAGACCTCCCTGCGGACGGCTCCGGAGAAGACTCACCCCCGGACGTGTGCGGACCAGAGCGACTGGGTGACGGTGTCTGGGGCAGACATCCTGAAGATGGTGCAGCGGTCGGTCCAGCGTGAAAAAGAAGAGCGCCGGGAGAAGGGGCGCAAGAAGGCCGCTGTGACGCCCTGCAAGAAATGTCGGCAAACAGGTCACTTTGCCGACGAGTGTACTTGGCGAGAGACGTCCCCAAAGAAGGTGGTCCAGGAAGCGGACCGAAGACGTCAGAAGGGCCAAGCGAAGAAGGAGTCCTGGTGTTTGCTCTGCGGAAACTACGGGCATGAGCACAACAGTTGTCCTTGGGACGAAGAGTTGAGCGAAGACGAGGTTGATTCCTGGTGTGAAAACTGTGGAGATCCCCGACATCGGCTCCTGGAATGTCCATGGACGGAAGACAGGACGGACTACGAGGCCACGGTGAAGCGGATGACGGAGTCTCGTCAGCAGCTTTGGGACCGGGTGGCTGCAGAGCCTGTGTGTGCGCTCTGTGAGGCGAGAGGACATGCGCTTCCCGATTGTCCGTGGAACGAAGACCGGATGATTGCGGATGGTCGCGCCCAGAGATGGGAGGAGGAAACCAGGGAAATGGAGCGGAAGGCCTTGCTTGAAGTTAATTCGCAGGTGCCCATTTCCTCTGAGCCGGAACCAACGGGTGAAGATTCCCCAGTGAAGGAGGTGGACCAGGAACCCGTCTTGGAGAAGGTGGCAGTGGCCCTCCCTTGTTGGAAGTGTCGGCGACCAGGACATGCGGCCAGTGAGTGCCCTTGGGAAGATGCCGCGGACCTACTCTGTCCCAAGAAAGTGACCCCAGTAAGGCAGAATCCTTTCCCGCATGAGGCGGAGGTGGACGACTGGGAGGTGAAGAGACCACGCTGCGAAGAAAAGCGTGAAGACCCAGTGACTGAGACGTCCGGAATCTCCCCGCGATGGAACCGTCCACGACCAGGACGTGCGGAACAGGAGTGTCCTGGGTACTAAGAAATGCCAGCGGAAGCAAAGGAGTACGCTGAGGAGGAAAGTAATACCCCAGTCCAGATATCGGAGGAGGACTCGGACTACGGTGAGCTGTCCGCCGACGAATCCCTCCCAGAACAGATGGAGGACGACTCTGGCATCGGAAGCGCCGACGAGAGTGACTGGCAGGATCGGGTGGAGTCATGCTCCCAGTTGAATGCCCTCCGGAAAGAGGAGGAGATAGTCCTGGAGCAAGAATACCTGCCAGGAGTGCCGAAATGGACCGACGTACGGGGACAGGACTGTGATGCCGTGGGAGGACCCGTTCCAGAGGATGAGATAGGACCTTTGGAGATGCCCCACGAGGAAATGCGACATGTGGTGGCTGTTGCCCGGGAGGAAACGGATGCCCCGGAGGATTCCGCTGTTGGGTGGTGGTCGATACCACACCCGGACGACAGGGACGAAGCCACAGACGGTATCGGAGGCCAAGAGTGGGTGACTGTTGTCCCCGTGGAGGAAGATTCCCCTTGGTGGCCAACGTCAAGCGACCGTGAGGAGATGCCACTCCCCCAGAGGATCCGTCGATGGAGGTCAGGACGTAAGAGGAACCCGGAGCTGGAGGAGGAAGGATGTGGGGTCACAGCTGGTCCAGGCTGGGCCCCCGAATGTACCTTCGCCGGAGGGACCTCTGAATTCCCTGACCCGCGGACAATGGAAGTCGTGAGGAACTTTGTAGGGACTACAAAGGAAAAAGGGGGGGGGAATGTAAGGATGTGCCCTGTGGGCACATCCATGTTGCCGTCCCTAGCTGGGGACAGCGCTGGGGCAGCTTGTCTGTCCCCAGCGCTTGGTGCGTGGCGGCGGGTGTCCGGTGCAGGGATTACCTTTTTCCCTGCACCGGACCAGAGACTGCGGGGGCATTTAAATCTTGGCGCCCTCCGGGAGCCAATCGCGGCTCCCGGAGCGGCAGCCAATCGGAGAGTGACGCGGCGAGCCAATCGGCGCTCGCCGCGTCATAGGCCCCGCCCCCGGCGTCTGACGTCAGACGCCGGGCGGGAGCCGTTAGAAAAGGAGGCCGCGCCGAAGAGCGGCGAAGAGGAGGAGCCCGCGCGCAGGAGCGGGAAGAAGAGGATCGCGTGGCTGAAGAGAAGACACGGCCGGGAGCAGCGGGGACGGAGGTCGGCGCGCCGGAGCGCAGAAGATCCCAGCGGCGCAAGGAGAAGACCAGACTGGCGGAGGAAGAAGAGGTCAGCGGTCGGGCTCCAGAAAGAAGATGTCCAGCGGCGGCTGGACGCAGGGAAGAGACGGAGGCGCCGCCGGCCAGGACGGGTCAGCGGCAGAAGACGGCGGAGGCCCCCAGGTTAGGTAAGGCCTCAGTGAGGCTATCCTCCCCCTCCCCTTTTCCTCCCTCGACCACCAGGGACGGGCATTAGGCCCGAGGACACTATTCAGGCGCTAGGCCTGGGCGCAGTTAGGAGTTTGGGCCCCCAATATTTGATGAGGTGGTTTGGGCATTAGGCCCAAGCCACCCCACCCATGCGGCACCAGTTAGGCGGGCACTAGGCCCGGGGGACAATCTAGGCACTAGGCCTGTGGGTAATAGAGGGCGTTAGGCCCTAGGGTATTTGTGGCCAAATCCGGGGTACGATAAGGTGACCCTGGGCACAAGGCCCAGGTCACCCAACGGGCGGCAAGTAGGCGGGCGCTAGGCCCGTGGGCGAAGTCAGGCCTCCGGCCTGTGTGCAGTTAGGGGGCGCTAGGTCCAGCGAAGTAGTGTTTTCCCCGAGGTGAGTACAGGTGGCCCTGGGCGCTAGGCCCAGGTCACCCTGGGAGTACGGTAGGTGGGTGAGCTGTGCGGTCCCCACTACTGGGTGTTCTGGGTCGGGTAGAAAAGGGACAGCACCGTTTTATGTTGTAACTCCGATAGTGTGATATATGTTATTACCGTGCAGGGCAAAGTGTATTTGTTGTTTAAGTTGTGCATAGCTGTGTCGCACCACCCACACGAGTTAGTTTGAGGGCTCTGTCTATGTAGCTAGTGTAGCGGACGCACACTAGGGTAGTTCTTGGCCCTGCACGGCTGTTTCTCTTTGCCTCCTTACAGGGACCTGTAAGTGGAGAAGATCGGAGTGCAAGACTTGTGACGGTGAGTAGCATCCGTGTACGTCTGTCCCTTGTTTGTCCCCGAGCGCCGGAGTTAGGATTGCTCACGGACGTGAGAATCCCTTTCATCACACTACGTGCGAAAGCGCGAGTGTGTGAAAGCTGGGTAGCTGAGGCTTTGTGCCGGTGATGACCATTCACCCAGCCGGTGAAGGTCGCAGCTACCCCTGGGGTATCCCCTGTTCCACCGGAAGCAGGGTCGATACCCCTTTGATGTAAACCCTTCTCTCCTCAGCTAGGTCGTCGGTCAGCTCCGAGAGGGAATCGCCGTGTCCGGATCCGACTGAAGATTTCCAGGTCCGTTGAAGGTTCCGGTACCTGAAGGTGAGAGAGAGCGGCGCCTGGTGAGTACTGAGTCTACACCTGCATGGCAGC